>NC_090652.1:325150545-325380545 GCF_040937935.1 Hyperolius riggenbachi
GTCAACTATAGTCGTCCAGACAGGAGCCATTCTGGTGTATTTGAAGGCATGCGCACGCACCGGCCGCTCATTCCCAGCGGCATTTACGTGGCGGCGATTGGTGAAGGGAGATAATTTTCCCCAATCCAATCGTAGCGCCTGCAATGAATGGACATAACCCCAATCAGGGGCCATGTCCAACCATAATAGTGAACTCAGGCAAAAATGTAATTAAAGTTAATAAAACTAACTGGCGTAGATCTTTTCTGAGGATATTGGCATGAGGGCTAATACATTAATCAATATGTGTTGGTGTAAGAAGACAGAACCTCCAGGCCACATTGGGTGGGAATATGGAGGAAGGGATCGGAGGAAGCTTTTGGGTCCATCATCCTGTGGTGGGGCAGAGGACAGAACCTCCAGGCCACATTGGGTGGGAATATGGAGGAAGGGATCAGAGGAAGCTTTTGTCTCCATCACCCTGTGGTGGGGCAGAGGAAATAACCTCCAGGCCACATTGGGTGGGAATATGGAGGAAGGGATCAGAGGAAGCTTTTGGGTCCATCATCCTGTGGTGGGGCAGAGGACAGAACCTCCAGGCCACATTGGGTGGGAATATGGAGGAAGGGATCAGAGGAAGCTTTTGTCTCCATCATCCTGTGGTGGGGCAGAGGACAGAACCTCCAGGCCACATTGGGTGGAAATATGGAGGAAGGGATCAGAGGAAGCTTTTGGGTCCATCATCCTGTGGTGGGGCAGAGGACAGAACCTCCAGGCCACATTGGGTGGGAAGATGGAGGAAGGGATCAGAGGAAGCTTTTGTCTCCATCATCCTGTGGTGGGGCAGAGGAAAGAACCTCCCGGCCCCATTGGGTGGGAAGATGGAGGAAGGGATCAGAGGAGGCTTTTTGTCTCCATCACCCTGTGGTTGGGCAGAGGAAAGAACCTCCAGGCCACATTGGGTGGGAAGGTGAAGGAAGTTATCAGAGGAAGCTTTTGGGTCCATCGCCCTGTGGTGGGGCAGAGGACAGAACCTCCGATGTGTGGGAAGGTGAAGGAAGTTATCAGAGGAAGCTTTTGGGTCCATCACCCTGTGGTGGGGCAGAGGACAGAACCTCCAGGCCACATTGGGTGGGAAGATGGAGGAAGGGATCAGAGGAGGCTGTTTGGGTCCATCACCCTGTGGTGGGGCAGAGGACAGAACCTCCAGGCCACATTGGGTGGGAAGATGGAGGAAGGGATTAGAGGAGGCTGTTTGGGTCCATCACCCTGTGGTGGGGCAGAGGACAGAACCTCCGATATGTGGGAAGGTGAAGGAAGTTATCAGAGGAAGCTTTTGGGTCCATCACCCTGTGGTGGGGCAGAGGACAGAACCTCCAGGCCACATTGGGTGGGAAGATGGAGGAAGGGATCAGAGGAGGCTTTTTGGGTCCATTTATCTACCTGTGGCGGGGGGCAGCACTGATGGGCAATTTGCTTTTAGGAGGGATTTTCATTTGACTGCCCTCTTTATAGATTGCCCTCCACATGATTGGCCCAGCTCTTTTATTGTAAATTTAGAGATATGTTTGACTTATAAAATATTTGGATACTGTGGGAAGAATGAGAAACGGAAGTCTTAATCTACAGAGGGCAATAGGACACCCCGTCCTCCCCGGGCCACCATCACAGTGTGGTGTACAGCAAGTGCAGAGCAGGCTGTGAGTTCAGTGTCTATTGTTTATTGTTATCAGACACAATAGTTGAACACACAGTGCGGAACATTCTATTTTATTACATTGCTTTCCTTGGTTGTCACCTGACAGAGTGCCATCCTGGTAGGACACCTTGCTGGGTCCTGTCCTCAGTCTAAGACTGGTGCCCCCATGGGGAGCGTATGGGCTATCGAGGGCCCTGAAGGAAGCCTCTGTCTGTCACCTCTGTCCCTCACTGCCACCAGATGCTGTCACCTCTGTCCCTCACTACCACCAAGCGCTGTCACCTCTGTCCCTCACTGCAACCAGGCTCTGTCACCTCTGTCCCTCACTGCGACCAGGCTCTGTCACCTCTGTCCCTCACTGCGACCAGGCTCTGTCACCTCTGTCCCTCACTACCACCAGGCGCACCTCTGTCCCTCACTTTCACCATGCTGTGTCACCTCTGTCCCTCACTGCGACCAGGCTCTGTCACCTCTGTCCCTCACTACCACCAGGCTCTGTCACCTCTGTCCCTCACTGCGACCAGGCTCTGTCACCTCTGTCCCTCACTGCGACCAGGCTCTGTCACCTCTGTCCCTCACTGCGACCAGGCTCTATCACCTCTGTCCCTCACTGCGACCAGGCTCTGTCACCTCTGTCCCTCACTACCACCAGGCTCTGTCACCTCTGTCCCTCACTGCGACCAGATGCTGTCACCTCTGTCCCTCACTACCACCAGGCGCTGTCACCTCTGTCCCTCACTGCGACCAGGCTCTGTCACCTCTGTCCCTCACTACCACCAGGCTCTATCACCTCTGTCCCTCGCTGCCACCAGATGCTGTCACCTCTGTCCCTCACTACCACCAGGCGCTGTCACCTCTGTCCCTCACTGCGACCAGGCGCTGTCACCTCTGTCCCTCACTGCGACCAGGCGCTGTCACCTCTGTCCCTCACTACCACCAGGCTCTGTCACCTCTGTCCCTCACTGCCACCAGGCGCTGTCACCTCTGTCCCTCACTGCGACCAGGCTCTGTCACCTCTGTCCCTCACTGCGACCAGGCGCTGTCACCTCTGTCCCTCACTGCGACCAGGCTCTGTCACCTCTGTCCCTCACTGCGACCAGGCTCTGTCACCTCTGTCCCTCACTACCACCAGGCGCTGTCACCTCTGTCCCTCACTGCGACCAGGCTCTGTCACCTCTGTCCCTCACTGCGACCAGGCGCTGTCACCTCTGTCCCTCACTGCGACCAGGCTCTGTCACCTCTGTCCCTCACTGCGACCAGGCTCTGTCACCTCTGTCCCTCACTGCGACCAGGCGCTGTCACCTCTGTCCCTCACTGCGACCAGGCGCTGTCACCTCTGTCCCTCACTACCACCAGGCTCTGTCACCTCTGTCCCTCACTGCGACCAGGCTCTGTCACCTCTGTCCCTCACTACCACCAGGCTCTGTCACCTCTGTCCCTCACTACCACCAGGCTCTGTCACCTCTGTCCCTCACTGCGACCAGGCTCTGTCACCTCTGTCCCTCACTACCACCAGGCTCTATCACCTCTGTCCCTCGCTGCCACCAGATGCTGTCACCTCTGTCCCTCACTGCGACCAGGCGCTGTCACCTCTGTCCCTCACTACCACCAGGCTCTGTCACCTCTGTCCCTCACTGCGACCAGGCTCTGTCACCTCTGTCCCTCACTGCGACCAGGCTCTGTCACCTCTGTCCCTCACTACCACCAGGCTCTGTCACCTCTGTCCCTCACTACCACCAGGCTCTGTCACCTCTGTCCCTCACTGCGACCAGGCTCTGTCACCTCTGTCCCTCACTACCACCAGGCTCTATCACCTCTGTCCCTCACTGCGACCAGGCTCTGTCACCTCTGTCCCTCACTGCGACCAGGCTCTGTCACCTCTGTCCCTCACTGCCACCAGGCTCTGTCACCTCTGTCCCTCACTACCACCAGGCTCTATCACCTCTGTCCCTCGCTGCCACCAGATGCTGTCACCTCTGTCCCTCACTGCGACCAGGCGCTGTCACCTCTGTCCCTCACTACCACCAGGCTCTGTCACCTCTGTCCCTCACTGCGACCAGGCTCTGTCACCTCTGTCCCTCACTACCACCAGGCTCTATCACCTCTGTCCCTCACTGCGACCAGGCTCTGTCACCTCTGTCCCTCACTGCGACCAGGCTCTGTCACCTCTGTCCCTCACTACCACCAGGCTCTGTCACCTCTGTCCCTCACTACCACCAGGCTCTGTCACCTCTGTCCCTCACTGCGACCAGGCTCTGTCACCTCTGTCCCTCACTACCACCAGGCTCTATCACCTCTGTCCCTCACTGCGACCAGGCTCTGTCACCTCTGTCCCTCACTGCGACCAGGCTCTGTCACCTCTGTCCCTCACTGCGACCAGGCTCTGTCACCTCTGTCCCTCACTACCACCAGATGCTGTCACCTCTGTCCCTCACTGCGACCAGGCTCTGTCACCTCTGTCCCTCACTGCGACCAGGCTCTGTCACCTCTGTCCCTCACTACCACCAGGCGCTGTCACCTCTGTCCCTCACTGCGACCAGGCTCTGTCACCTCTGTCCCTCACTGCGACCAGGCTCTGTCACCTCTGTCCCTCACTTCCACCAGGCGCTGTCACCTCTGTCCCTCACTGCGACCAGGCTCTGTCACCTCTGTCCCTCACTGCGACCAGGCTCTGTCACCTCTGTCCCTCACTGCGACCAGGCGCTGTCACCTCTGTCCCTCACTGCGACCAGGCTCTGTCACCTCTGTCCCTCACTGCGACCAGGCTCTATCACCTCTGTCCCTCACTGCGACAAGGCTCTGTCACCTCTGTCCCTCACTGCGACCAGGCTCTGTCACCTCTGTCCCTCACTGCGACCAGGCGCTGTCACCTCTGTCCCTCACTGCGACAAGGCTCTGTCACCTCTGTCCCTCACTGCGACCAGGCTCTGTCACCTCTGTCCCTCACTGCGACCAGGCGCTGTCACCTCTGTCCCTCACTACCACCAGGCTCTGTCACCTCTGTCCCTCACTACCACCAGGCGCTGTCACCTCTGTCCCTCACTACCACCAGGCGCTGTCACCTCTGTCCCTCACTACCACCAGGCGCTGTCACCTCTGTCCCTCACTGCGACCAGGCTCTGTCACCTCTGTCCCTCACTACCACCAGGCGCTGTCACCTCTGTCCCTCACTGCGACAAGGCTCTGTCACCTCTGTCCCTCACTGCGACCAGGCTCTATCACCTCTGTCCCTCGCTGCCACCAGATGCTGTCACCTCTGTCCCTCACTACCACCAGGCGCTGTCACCTCTGTCCCTCACTACCACCAGGCGCTGTCACCTCTGTCCCTCACTACCACCAGGCGCTGTCACCTCTGTCCCTCACTGCGACCAGGCGCTGTCACCTCTGTCCCTCACTGCGACCAGGCTCTGTCACCTCTGTCCCTCACTGCGACCAGGCTCTGTCACCTCTGTCCCTCACTACCACCAGGCTCTGTCACCTCTGTCCCTCACTGCGACCAGGCTCTGTCACCTCTGTCCCTCACTTTCACCATGCTGTGTCACCTCTGTCCCTCACTGCCACCAGATGTTGTCACCTCTGTCCCTCACTTTCACCATGCTCTGTCACCTCTGTCCCTCGCTCCCCTCTGTGATTGGTTGCTAGGGCTTCTGCTGGGAGCCCTCTGATTGGCTCAATGGCGTCATGGACGTCATCTCCATGGTTACAGTACCCGGATCCGGATATCCGATCAGATATCGGAATTCCTATCCGGATACCGCTGTGAATCCGGATACCGCATTCCGGATTTGGCCAACTATCCGGAATCCGGATCCGAGGTCGGATAGTGGAAAAAGTTTGGATTATCCAGGTAGTTCGGATATCTGGAATCCGGAGGAGCACCACTGGATATGACATATATACAAAATATGAACAGTTCCAAGTAGCCAGGCCTAGATTTACCTAACAGGAGCCTATAGGCACAGATGTCCCGGCACCCTAGACTCCGCCCTCCATTCACAGGAGCCTATAGGCACAGATGTCCTGGCACCTTAGACTCCGCCCTCCATTCACAGGAGCCTATAGGCACAGATGTCCTGGCACCCTAGACTCCGCCCTCCATTCATAGGAGCCTATAGCCACAGATGTCCTGGCGCCCTAGACTCCGCCCTCCATTTACAGGAGCCTATAGGCACAGATGTCCTGGCACCCTAGACTCCGCCCTCCATTCACAGGAGCCTATAGGCACAGATGTCCCGGCACCCTAGACTCCGCCCTCCAGTCACAGGAGCCTATAGGCACAGATGTCCCGGCACCCTAGACTCCGCCCTCCATTCACAGGAGCCTATAGGCACAGATGTCTAGGCACCCTAGACTCCGCCCTCCATTCACAGGAGCCTATAGGCACAGATGTCCTGGCACCCTAGACTCCACCCTCCATTCAAAGGAGCCTATAGGCACAGATGTCCTGGCACCCTAGACTCCGCCCTCCATTCACAGGAGCCTATAGGCACAGATGTCCTGGCACCCTAGACTCCACCCTCCATTCACAGGAGCCTATAGGCACAGATGTCCTGGCACCCTAGACTCCGCCCTCCATTCACAGGAGCCTATAGGCACAGATATCCTGGCACCCTAGACTCCACCCTCCATTCAAAGGAGCCTATAGGCACAGATGTCCTGGCACCCTAGACTCCGCCCTCCATTCACAGCAGCCTCTAGGCACAGATGTCCTGGCACCCTAGACTCCGCCCTCCATTCACAGGAGCCTATAGGCACAGATATCCTGGCACCCTAGACTCCACCCTCCATTCAAAGGAGCCTATAGGCACAGATGTCCTGGCACCCTAGACTCCGCCCTCCATTCACAGCAGCCTCTAGGCACAGATGTCCTGGCACCCTAGACTCCGCCCTCCATTCACAGGAGCCTATAGGCACAGATGTCCTGGCACCCTAGACTCCGCCCTCCATTCACAGGAGCATATAGGCACAGATATCCTGGCACCCTAGACTCCGCCCTCCATTCACAGAAGCCTATAGGCACAGATGTCTAGGCACCCTAGATTCCGCCCTCCATTCACAGGAGCCTATAGGCACAGATGTCCTGGCACCCTAGACTCTGCCCTCCGTTCACAGGAGCCTATAGGCACAGATGTCCTGGCACCCTAGACTCCGCCCTCCATTCACAGGAGCCTATAGGCACAGATGTCCTGGCACCCTAGACTCCGCCCTCCATTCACAGAAGCCTATAGGCACAGATGTCCTGGCACCCTAGACTCCGCCCTCCATTCACAGGAGCCTATAGGCACAGATGTCCTGGCACCCTAGACTCCACCCTCCATTCAAAGGAGCCTATAGGCACAGATGTCCTGGCACCCTAGACTCCGCCCTCCATTCACAGGAGCCTATAGGCACAGATGTCCTGGCACCCTAGACTCCACCCTCCATTCACAGGAGCCTATAGGCACAGATGTCCTGGCACCCTAGACTCCGCCCTCCATTCACAGGAGCCTATAGGCACAGATATTCTGGCACCCTAGACTCCACCCTCCATTCAAAGGAGCCTATAGGCACAGATGTCCTGGCACCCTAGACTCCGCCCTCCATTCACAGCAGCCTCTAGGCACAGATGTCCTGGCACCCTAGACTCCGCCCTCCATTCACAGGAGCCTATAGGCACAGATGTCTAGGCACCCTAGACTCCGCCCTCCATTCACAGGAGCCTATAGGCACAGATGTCCTGGCACCCTAGACTCCGCCCTCCATTCACAGGAGCCTATAGGCATAGATGTCCTGGCACCCTAGACTCCGCCCTCCATTCACAGGAGCCTATAGGCACAGATGTCCTGGCACCCTAGACTCCGCCCTCCATTCACAGGAGCCTATAGGCATAGATGTCCTGGCACCCTAGACTCCGCCCTCCATTTACAGGAGCCTATAGGCACAGATGTCCTGGCACCCTAGACTCCGCCCTCCACTCACAGGAGCCTATAGGCACAGATGTCCTGGCACCCTAGACTCCGCCCTCCACTCACAGGAGCCTATAGGCACAGATGTCCTGGCACCCTAGACTCCACCCTCCACTCACAGGAGCCTATAGGCGTAGATGTCCTGGCACCTTAGACTTTCTCCTCCATAAACCTACAAACCCCCACTGAACCGCACCACAAATGCTGGCTGTCCTAGCTGTCACTTCTCCCTTACTTCCCTTGCCCATCATAGGTAGCTACAGGGGCCTCTTAGTATTAGGTAGAAAGAGGTGCCCTCAGTATTAAGAAGCTAGATGCTGCCCCAAGGCGTACGTATGAATTGGGCGCTGGAGACTTGGGTGCAGGATACAGCCGGTATATGGCTGATCCTGCTGCTGCACAAGTCCCGGCGGCATAATTACTATTCCCCCTCCAGGTCCACGTGGATGGTGGGGAATGATATAATTCAGCTTCCAGCTATTCCCGGCGGGCGAATTACAGTGTTTAAAGAGCAACTTCAGCTCCATCTTCTGGCAGCGCTGACGTTACTCACTGAGCGCTGTCTATGGTGGCGCCGGCTGCGCCCAAATCTCCTGTGCTGTTATTACAGCACTCGGACGGAGGTATTAGGTAGCTAGAGGTGTCCCCAGTATTAGGTAGCTAGAGGTGGCCTCAGTATTAGGTAGCTAGAGGTGGCCTCAGTATTGAGTAGCTAGAGGTTGCCCCTAGTATTAGGTAGCTAGAGGTGTCCTCAGTATTAGGTAGCTAGAGGTGGCCTCAGTATTAGGTAGCTAGAGGAACCTCAGTATTAGGTAGCTAGAGGTGGCCTCAGTATTAGGTAGCTAGAGGAACCTCAGTATTAGGTAGCTAGAGGTGGCCTCAGTATTAGGTAGCTAGAGGTGCCCCTAGTATTAGGTAGCTAGAGGTGCCCCTAGTATTAGGTAGCTAGAGGAACCTCAGTATTAGGTAGCCAGAGGTGTCCCCAGTATTAGGTAGCTAGAGGTGCCCCTAGTATTAGGTAGCCAGAGGTGTCCCCAGTATTAGGTAGCCAGAGGTGTCCCCCAGTATTGAGTAGCTAGAGGTGTCCCCAGTATTAGGTAGCCAGAGGTGTCCCCAGTATTAGGTAGCTAGAGGTGGCCTCAGTATTAGGTAGCTAGAGGTGGCCTCAGTATTAGGTAGCTAGAGGTGTCCTCAGTATTGAGTAGCTAGAGGTTGCCCCTAGTATTAGGTAGCTAGAGGTGGCCTCAGTATTGAGTAGCTAGAGGTACCCTCAGTATTAGGTAGCTAGAGGTACCTCAGTATTAAGTAACTAGAGGAACCTCAGTATTAGGTAGCTAGAGGTACCTCAGTATTAGGTAGCTAGAGGAACCTCAGTATTAGGTAGCTAGAGGTGCCCCTAGTATTAGGTAGCTAGAGGTACCTCAGTATTGAGTAGCTAGAGGTACCCTCAGTATTAGGTAGCTAGAGGTACCTTAGTATTAGGTAGCTAGAGGTACCCTCAGTATTAGGTAGCTAGAGGAACCTCAGTATTAAGTAGCTAGAGGTACCTCAGTATTAGGTAACTAGAGGAACCTCAGTATTAGGTAGCTAGAGGTACCTTAGTATTAAGTAACTAGAGGAACCTCAGTATTAGGTAGCTAGAGGTACCTTAGTATTAGGTAGCTAGAGGTACCCTCAGTATTAGGTAGCTAGAGGTACCTCAGTATTAAGTAGCTAGAGGTACCCTCAGTATTAGGTAGCTAGAGGTACCTCAGTATTAGGTAGCTAGAGGAACCTCAGTATTAGGTAGCTAGAGGTGCCCCTAGTATTAGGTAGCTAGAGGTACCTCAGTATTGAGTAGCTAGAGGTACCCTCAGTATTAGGTAGCTAGAGGTACCTTAGTATTAGGTAGCTAGAGGTACCCTCAGTATTAGGTAGCTAGAGGAACCTCAGTATTAAGTAGCTAGAGGTACCTCAGTATTAGGTAACTAGAGGAACCTCAGTATTAGGTAGCTAGAGGTACCTTAGTATTAAGTAACTAGAGGAACCTCAGTATTAGGTAGCTAGAGGTACCTTAGTATTAGGTAGCTAGAGGTACCCTCAGTATTAGGTAGCTAGAGGTACCTCAGTATTAAGTAGCTAGAGGTACCCTCAGTATTAGGTAGCTAGAGGTACCTCAGTATTAAGTAACTAGAGGAACCTCAGTATTAGGTAGCTAGAGGTACCTTAGTATTAGGTAGCTAGAGGTACCCTCAGTATTAGGTAGCTAGAGGAACCTCAGTATTAAGTAACTAGAGGAACCTCAGTATTAGGTAGCTAGAGGTGTCCCCAGTATTAGGTAGCCAGAGGTGTCCCCAGTATTAGGTAGCTAGAGGTGCCCCTAGTATTAGGTAGCTAGAGGTTGCCCCTGTATTAGGTAGCTAGAGGTGCCCCTAGTATTAGGTAGCTAGAGGTGGCCTCAGTATTAGGTAGCTAGAGGTTGCCCCTGTATTAGGTAGCTAGAGGTGTCCCCAGTATTAGGTAGCTAGAGGTGTCCTCAGTATTAGGTAGCTAGAGGTGGCCTCAGTATTAGGTAGCTAGAGGTGCCCTTAGTATTAGGTAGCTAGAGGTTGCCCCTAGTATTAGGTAGCTAGAGGTGCCCCTAGTATTAGGTAGCTAGAGGTGCCCCTAGTATTAGGTAGCTAGAGGTGCCCCTAGTATTAGGTAGCTAGAGGTGGCCTCAGTATTAGGTAGCTAGAGGTGGCCTCAGTATTAGGTAGCTAGAGGTGCCCCTAGTATTAGGTAGCTAGAGGTGCCCTTAGTATTAGGTAGCTAGAGGTGCCCTCAGTATTAGGAAGCTAGAGGTGGCCTCAGTATTAGGTAGCTAGAGGTTGCCCCTGTATTAGGTAGCTAGAGGTGTCCCCAGTATTAGGTAGCTAGAGGTGCCCTTAGTATTAGGTAGCTAGAGGTTGCCCCTAGTATTAGGTAGCTAGAGGTGCCCCTAGTATTAGGTAGCTAGAGGTGCCCCTAGTATTAGGTAGCTAGAGGTGTCCCCAGTATTAGGTAGCCAGAGGTGTCCCCAGTATTAGGTAGCTAGAGGTGCCCCTCAGTATTAGGTAGCTAGAGGTGGCCTCAGTATTAGGTAGCTAGAGGTGTCCTCAGTATTGAGTAGCTAGAGGTTGCCCCTAGTATTAGGTAGCTAGAGGTGGCCTCAGTATTGAGTAGCTAGAGGTACCCTCAGTATTAGGTAGCTAGAGGTACCTCAGTATTAAGTAACTAGAGGAACCTCAGTATTAGGTAGCTAGAGGTGCCCCTAGTATTAGGTAGCTAGAGGTGCCCCTAGTATTAGGTAGCTAGAGGTGCCCCTAGTATTAGGTAGCTAGAGGTGGCCTCAGTATTGAGTAGCTAGAGGTACCCTCAGTATTAGGTAACTAGAGGAACCTCAGTATTAGGTAGCTAGAGGAACCTCAGTATTAGGTAGCTAGAGGAACCTCAGTATTAGGTAGCTAGAGGTGCCCCTAGTATTAGGTAGCTAGAGGTGCCCCTAGTATTAGGTAGCTAGAGGTACCCTCAGTATTAGGTAGCTAGAGGTGCCCCTAGTATTAGGTAGCTAGAGGAACCTCAGTATTAGGTAGCTAGAGGTGTCCCCAGTATTAGGTAGCTAGAGGTTGCCCCTGTATTAGGTAGCTAGAGGTTGCCCCTGTATTAGGTAGCTAGAGGTGCCCCTAGTATTAGGTAGCTAGAGGTGGCCTCAGTATTAGGTAGCTAGAGGTGCCCCTAGTATTAGGTAGCTAGAGGTATCCTCAGTATTAAGTAGCTAGAGGTGCCCTTAGTATTAGGTAGCTAGAGGTGCCCCTAGTATTAGGTAGCTAGAGGTGGCCTCAGTATTGAGTAGCTAGAGGTACCCTCAGTATTAGGTAACTAGAGGAACCTCAGTATTAGGTAGCTAGAGGAACCTCAGTATTAGGTAGCTAGAGGTGCCCCTAGTATTAGGTAGCTAGAGGTGCCCCTAGTATTAGGTAGCTAGAGGTACCCTCAGTATTAGGTAGCTAGAGGTGCCCCTAGTATTAGGTAGCTAGAGGAACCTCAGTATTAGGTAGCTAGAGGTGTCCCCAGTATTAGGTAGCTAGAGGTTGCCCCTGTATTAGGTAGCTAGAGGTTGCCCCTGTATTAGGTAGCTAGAGGTGCCCCTAGTATTAGGTAGCTAGAGGTGGCCTCAGTATTAGGTAGCTAGAGGTGCCCCTAGTATTAGGTAGCTAGAGGTATCCTCAGTATTAAGTAGCTAGAGGTGCCCCTAGTATTAGGTAGCTAGAGGTGCCCTTAGTATTAGGTAGCTAGAGGTGCCCCTAGTATTAGGTAGCTAGAGGTGCCCCTAGTATTAGGTAGCTAGAGGTGCCCTTAGTATTAGGTAGCTAGAGGTGCCCTTAGTATTAGGTAGCTAGAGGTGCCCTTAGTATTAGGTAGCTCTGACTGATGGGAGATCTGATCAGTGGAATGCAGAGAGCAGGTCAGTAACCTCTCATTTACACTCTGCTCAGGACTCTGCATAGGGAAGGAGGAAGGGTGGCGCTCAGGGAAGAGAGGGAGCCACTTTTCCCTGATCAGGCGCCTGTAGGCACGTGCCTACTCTGTCTTATTGTAAATCCGGCCCTGCAAGTAGTGTTTCCTTCTAACAGTATTCCATCTCATCAGGCCTTTATAGCCAAGCGATCATCCATCTTCTAATTATATTCTAAAATGAATTATTACAGTTGCGTCAGGCCTGGTTCACACTTATGTTACAGTGACAAATGGATCTATGAAAAAGGATTTACCGGTCCGCTGCTTCTGTTCCGGAACTTTCAGGCTACTTTCACACTACACGTGTCACATGGCGGTGCTCTCCCCGCGTCCATGGAGGCTCACGCTATTGTGACGCCACGCAATACGTCAGAAGTAGTGAAATCCCCGCAAGCCTGCCGCAGACCCTGCAGTGCGTTTCTGCATGATCCGTGCCTACCGCGCAGATTATGTAGCAAGCCAGAAAGTGTAAACAGCCAATCGTGTTAGCGGCACGGTGCACTGCGCAGAGTGACGGGTAATACAGGGAGGCGGTCACTGAGCAGGGGGCGGGGCTATGCACCATGGGTTAATATGGGCGGGGATATGACGCGGTGCATTCCTCCTGTCCCGAGCTCTGCTGCCGCAGGACAATCGCACCGCTGGATGTGTGAAACTAGCCTAAAGCACACCTGCAGCGAGATATGGAGGCAGCCATATTTATTTCCTGTTAAGCAATGCAGATCACCTGGCTGTCCTGCTGGTCCTCCTCCTCTAGTGCTTTTAGCCATAGCCCCTGAACAAGCATGCAGCAGATCAGGTGCTCTGACTGCAGTGTGGCTGGATTAGCTGCATGCTTGTTTCAGGTGTGTGATTCAGACACTACTGCAGCTAAAGGGATCTGAAGGACAGCCAGGCAACTGGTATTGCTTAACAGAAAACAAATATGGCTACCTCCATATCACTCTGAGTTCAGGTGTCCTCATCCCCGCTGCTGGATCCTATCACATTATCTGTGACCTCGCTGTCGTGTGACCTCCGCCTCATGGGGGGTGTAGAGCGCTGACCCCTCCCCTGCTGGATCCTATCACATTATTATCTGTGACCTCGCTGTCGTGTGACCTCCGCCTCATGGGGGGTGTAGAGCGCTGACCCCTCCCCTGCTGGATCCTATCACATTATTATCTGTGACCTCGCTGTCATGTGACCTCAGCCTCATCGGGGGTGTAGAGCGCTGACCCCTCCCCTGCTGGATCCTATCACATTATCTGTGACCTCGCTGTCGTGTGACCTCCGCCTCATGGGGGTTGTAGAGCGCTGACCCCTCCCCTGCTGGATCCTATCACATTATTATCTGTGACCTCGCTGTCGTGTGACCTCCGCCTCATGGGGGGTGTAGAGCGCTGACCCCTCCCCTGCTGGATCCTATCACATTATCTGTGACCTCGCTGTCGTGTGACCTCCGCCTCATGGGGGGTGTAGAGCGCTGACCCCTCCCCTGCTAGGTCCTATCACATTATTATCTGTGACCTCGCTGTCGTGTGACCTCCGCCTCATGGGGGGTGTAGAGCGCTGACCCCTCCCCTGCTGGATCCTATCACATTATTATCTGTGACCTCGCTGTCGTGTGACCTCCGCCTCATGGGGGGTGTAGAGCGCTGACCCCTCCCCTGCTGGATCCTATCACATTATTATCTGTGACCTCGCTGTTGTGTGACCTCCGCCTCATGGGGGGTGTAGAGCGCTGACCCCTCCCCTGCTGGATCCTATCACATTATTATCTGTGACCTCGCTGTCGTGTGACCTCTGCCTCATGGGGGGTGTAGAGCGCTGAGAGTTATTAGTCTGGGACGCAGGCGTATAATCGGGTCTCTCCGCTGATTTGTCGCTTGGATTGGGGTGTGAGAAGGATCAGTTTTACGTTTCACGAATGTCGCTCACATTATGCGTGTCGGCGTTTGATCTGCGCCATAAATCTGGCCGGGTTATTACTGGCGGCCTGGGTGGTTCCAGCGAGACGACATTTGAAGCTGTGCTTATTCTGTTGGGCTGCGCCGTGTTACATGCCTCATATTTCTGCTCATTTGTAACGACTTTCACGCTGGCCGCAACCTCTGCGCAGAAAATAAAGCGTGTCTGTCCACAGCTCCGTCCAGACGTCCATTCCTGTCCGCTGTCAGCTGAGAATGCCGCTAACAGTGCCATAAATCACCGCAACTCATTAACCCTTCCCCTGCTGAGCCCGGCCGGGCGGTGTAAACAGAGCCATTGTCAGGAGCCGCAGAGCTGGGAGAGACGTCATTAACCCTTTCCCTGCTGAGCCCGGCCGGGCGGTGTAAACAGAGCCATTGTCAGGAGCCGCGGCGCTGGTAGAGACGTCATTAACCCTTCCCCTGCTGAGCCCGCCCGGGCGGTGTAAACAGAGCCATTGTCAGGCGCCGCGGTGCTGGGAGAGACGTCATTAACCCTTCCCCTGCTGAGCCCGGCCGGGCGGTGTAAACAGAGCCATTGTCAGGAGCCGCAGAGCTGGGAGAGACGTCATTAACCCTTTCCCTGCTGAGCCCGGCCGGGCGGTGTAAACAGAGCCATTGTCAGGAGCCGCGGTGCTGGTAGAGACGTCATTAACCCTTCCCCTGCTGAGCCCGGCCGGGCGGTGTAAACAGAGCCATTGTCAGGAGCCGCGGCGCTGGGAGAGACGTCATTAACCCTTCCCCTGCTGAGCCCCGGCCGGGCGGTGTAAACAGAGCCACTGTCAGGAGCCGCGGCGCTGGGAGAGGCGTCATTAACCCTTCCCCTGCTGAGCCCGGCCGGGCGGTGTAAACAGAGCCATTGTCAGGAGCCGCGGCGCTGGGAGAGACGTCATTAACCCTTCCCCTGCTGGGCCCGGCGGTGTAAACAGAGCCATTGTCAGGAGCCGCGGTGCTGGGAGAGACGTCATTAACCCTTCCCCTGCTGAGCCCGGCCGGGCGGTGTAAACAGAGCCATTGTCAGGAGCCTCGGCGCTGGGAGAGATGTCATTAACCCTTCCCCTGCTGAGCCCGGCCCGGCGGTGTAAACAGAGCCATTGTCAGGCGCCGCGGTGCTGGGAGAGACGTCATTAACCCTTCCCCTGCTGAGCCCGGCCGGGCGGTGTAAACAGAGCCATTGTCAGGAGCCGCAGAGCTGGGAGAGACGTCATTAACCCTTTCCCTGCTGAGCCCGGCCGGGCGGTGTAAACAGAGCCATTGTCAGGAGCCGCAGGGTGCTGGGAGAGACGTCATTAACCCTTTCCCTGCTGAGCCCGGCAGTGTAAACAAAGCCATTGTCAGGAGCCGCGGTGCTGGTAGAGACGTCATTAACCCTTCCCCTGCTGAGCCCGGCCGGGCGGTGTAAACAGAGCCATTGTCAGGCGCCGCGGTGCTGGGAGAGACGTCATTAACCCTTCCCCTGCAGAGCCCGGCCGGGCGGTGTAAACAGAGCCATTGTCAGGAGCCGCGGCGCTGGTAGAGACGTCATTAACCCTTCCCCTGCTGAGCCCGGCCGGGCGGTGTAAACAGAGCCATTGTCAGGAGCCGCAGAGCTGGGAGAGACGTCATTAACCCTTCCCCTGCTGAGCCCGGCCGGGCGGTGTAAACAGAGCCATTTTCAGGAGCCGCGGCGCTGGGAGAGACGTCATTAACCCTTCCCCTGCTGGGCCCGGCGGTGTAAACAGAGCCATTGTCAGGAGCCGCGGTGCTGGTAGAGGCATCATTAACCCTTCCCCTGCTGAGCCCCGGCCGGGCGGTGTAAACAGAGCCACTGTCAGGAGCCGCGGCGCTGGGAGAGGCGTCATTAACCCTTCCCCTGCTGAGCCCGGCCGGGCGGTGTAAACAGAGCCATTGTCAGGAGCCGCGGTGCTGGTAGAGGCGTCATTAACCCTTCCCCTGCTGAGCCCGGCAGTGTAAACAGAGCCATTGTCAGGAGCCGCGGTGCTGGTAGAGGCGTCATTAACCCTTCCCCTGCTGAGCCCGGCGGTGTAAACAGAGCCATTGTCAGGAGCCGCGGTGCTGGTAGAGGCGTCATTAACCCTTCCCCTGCTGAGCCCGGCTGGGCGGTGTAAACAGAGCCAATGTCAGCAGCCGCGGCGCTGGGAGAGACGTCATTAACCCTTCCCCTGCTGAGCCCGCCCGGGCGGTGTAAACAGAGCCATTGTCAGGAGCCGCGGTGCTGGTAGAGGCGTCATTAACCCTTCCCCTACTGAGCCCGGCCGGGCGGTGTAAACAGAGCCATTGTCAGGAGCCGCGGCGCTGGGAGAGACGTCATTAACCCTTCCCCTGCTGAGCCCGCCCGGGCGGTGTAAACAGAGCCATTGTCAGGAGCCGCGGCGCTGGGAGAGACGTCATTAACCCTTCCCCTGCTGGGCCCGGCGGTGTAAACAGAGCCATTGTCAGGAGCCGCGGTGCTGGTAGAGGCATCATTAACCCTTCCCCTGCTAAGCCCGGCCGGGCGGTGTAAACAGAGCCATTGTCAGGAGCCGCGGCGCTGGTAGAGACGTCATTAACCCTTCCCCTGCTGAGCCCGCCCGGGCGGTGTAAACAGAGCCATTGTCAGGAGCCGCAGGGCGCTGGTAGAGACGTCATTAACCCTTCCCCTGCTGAGCCCGGCCGGGCGGTGTAAACAGAGCCATTGTCAGGAGCCGCGGTGCTGGGAGAGACGTCATTAACCCTTCCCCTGCTGAGCCATGAGGCCAGGAGATGGAGGACAGAGCAGACATGAGGCCAGGAGATGGAGGACAGAGCAGACATGAGGCCAGGAGATGGAGGACAGAGCAGACATGAGGCCAGGAGATGGAGGACAGAGCAGACATGAGGCCAGGAGATGGAGGACAGAGCAGACATGAGGTCAGGAGATGGAGGACAGAGCAGACATGAGGCCAGGAGATGGAGGACAGAGCAGACATGAGGCCAGCAGGACAGAGCAGACATGAGGCCAGGAGATGGAGGACAGAGCAGACATGAGGCCAGCAGGACAGAGCAGACATGAGGCCAGGAGATGGAGGACAGAGCAGACATGAGGCCAGGAGATGGAGGACAGAGCAGACATGAGGCCAGGAGATGGAGGACAGAGCAGACATGAGGCCAGGAGATGGAGGACAGAGCAGACATGAGGCCAGGAGATGGAGGACAGAGCAGACATGAGGCCAGTGGGACAGAGCAGACATGAGGCCAGGAGATGGAGGACAGAGCAGACATGAGGCCAGGAGATGGAGGACAGAGCAGACATGAGGCCAGGAGACGGAGGACAGAGCAGACATGAGGCCAGGAGATGGAGGACAGAGCAGACATGAGGCCAGTGGGACAGAGCAGACATGAGGCCAGGAGATGGAGGACAGAGCAGACATGAGGCCAGGAGATGGAGGACAGAGCAGACATGAGGCCAGGAGATGGAGGACAGAGCAGACATGAGGTCAGGAGATGGAGGACAGAGCAGACATGAGGCCAGGAGATGGAGGACAGAGCAGACATGAGGCCAGTGGGACAGAGCAGACATGAGGCCAGGAGGTGGAGGACAGAGCAGACATGAGGCCAGGAGATGGAGGACAGAGCAGACATGAGGCCAGGAGATGGAGGACAGAGCAGACATGAGGCCAGGAGACGGAGGACAGAGCAGACATGAGGCCAGGAGACGGAGGACAGAGCAGACATGAGGCCAGGAGATGGAGGACAGAGCAGACATGAGGCCAGTGGGACAGAGCAGACATGAGGCCAGGAGATGGAGGACAGAGCAGACATGAGGCCAGGAGATGGAGGACAGAGCAGACATGAGGCCAGTGGGACAGAGCAGACATGAGGCCAGGAGATGGAGGACAGAGCAGACATGAGGCCAGGAGATGGAGGACAGAGCAGACATGAGGCCAGGAGATGGAGGACAGAGCAGACATGAGGCCAGGAGACGGAGGACAGAGCAGACATGAGGCCAGGAGATGGAGGACAGAGCAGACATGAGGCCAGTGGGACAGAGCAGACATGAGGCCAGGAGATGGAGGACAGAGCAGACATGAGGCCAGGAGATGGAGGACAGAGCAGACATGAGGCCAGGAGATGGAGGACAGAGCAGACATGAGGCCAGGAGATGGAGGACAGAGCAGACATGGGGCCAGTGGGACAGAGCAGACATGAGGCCAGGAGATGGAGGACAGAGCAGACATGAGGCCAGGAGATGGAGGACAGAGCAGACATGAGGCCAGGAGATGGAGGACAGAGCAGACATGAGGCCAGGAGACGGAGGACAGAGCAGACATGAGGCCAGGAGATGGAGGACAGAGCAGACATGAGGCCAGTGGGACAGAGCAGACATGAGGCCAGGAGATGGAGGACAGAGCAGACATGAGGCCAGGAGATGGAGGACAGAGCAGACATGAGGCCAGTGGGACAGAGCAGACATGAGGCCAGGAGATGGAGGACAGAGCAGACATGAGGCCAGCAGGACAGAGCAGACATGAGGCCAGGAGATGGAGGACAGAGCAGACATGAGGCCAGCAGGACAGAGCAGACATGAGGCCAGGAGATGGAGGACAGAGCAGACATGAGGCCAGGAGATGGAGGACAGAGCAGACATGAGGCCAGGAGATGGAGGACAGAGCAGACATGGGGCCAGTGGGACAGAGCAGACATGAGGCCAGGAGATGGAGGACAGAGCAGACATGAGGCCAGGAGATGGAGGACAGAGCAGACATGAGGCCAGGAGATGGAGGACAGAGCAGACATGAGGCCAGGAGACGGAGGACAGAGCAGACATGAGGCCAGGAGATGGAGGACAGAGCAGACATGAGGCCAGTGGGACAGAGCAGACATGAGGCCAGGAGATGGAGGACAGAGCAGACATGAGGCCAGGAGATGGAGGACAGAGCAGACATGAGGCCAGTGGGACAGAGCAGACATGAGGCCAGGAGATGGAGGACAGAGCAGACATGAGGCCAGCAGGACAGAGCAGACATGAGGCCAGGAGATGGAGGACAGAGCAGACATGAGGCCAGCAGGACAGAGCAGACATGAGGCCAGGAGATGGAGGACAGAGCAGACATGAGGCCAGGAGATGGAGGACAGAGCAGACATGAGGCCAGGAGATGGAGGACAGAGCAGACATGAGGCCAGGAGATGGAGGACAGAGCAGACATGAGGTCAGGAGATGGAGGACAGAGCAGACATGAGGCCAGGAGATGGAGGACAGAGCAGACATGAGGCCAGTGGGACAGAGCAGACATGAGGCCAGGAGGTGGAGGACAGAGCAGACATGAGGCCAGGAGATGGAGGACAGAGCAGACATGAGGCCAGGAGATGGAGGACAGAGCAGACATGAGGCCAGGAGACGGAGGACAGAGCAGACATGAGGCCAGGAGACGGAGGACAGAGCAGACATGAGGCCAGGAGATGGAGGACAGAGCAGACATGAGGCCAGTGGGACAGAGCAGACATGAGGCCAGGAGATGGAGGACAGAGCAGACATGAGGCCAGGAGATGGAGGACAGAGCAGACATGAGGCCAGTGGGACAGAGCAGACATGAGGCCAGGAGATGGAGGACAGAGCAGACATGAGGCCAGGAGATGGAGGACAGAGCAGACATGAGGCCAGGAGATGGAGGACAGAGCAGACATGAGGCCAGGAGACGGAGGACAGAGCAGACATGAGGCCAGGAGATGGAGGACAGAGCAGACATGAGGCCAGTGGGACAGAGCAGACATGAGGCCAGGAGATGGAGGACAGAGCAGACATGAGGCCAGGAGATGGAGGACAGAGCAGACATGAGGCCAGGAGATGGAGGACAGAGCAGACATGAGGCCAGGAGATGGAGGACAGAGCAGACATGGGGCCAGTGGGACAGAGCAGACATGAGGCCAGGAGATGGAGGACAGAGCAGACATGAGGCCAGGAGATGGAGGACAGAGCAGACATGAGGCCAGGAGATGGAGGACAGAGCAGACATGAGGCCAGGAGACGGAGGACAGAGCAGACATGAGGCCAGGAGATGGAGGACAGAGCAGACATGAGGCCAGTGGGACAGAGCAGACATGAGGCCAGGAGATGGAGGACAGAGCAGACATGAGGCCAGGAGATGGAGGACAGAGCAGACATGAGGCCAGTGGGACAGAGCAGACATGAGGCCAGGAGATGGAGGACAGAGCAGACATGAGGCCAGCAGGACAGAGCAGACATGAGGCCAGGAGATGGAGGACAGAGCAGACATGAGGCCAGCAGGACAGAGCAGACATGAGGCCAGGAGATGGAGGACAGAGCAGACATGAGGCCAGGAGATGGAGGACAGAGCAGACATGAGGCCAGTGGGACAGAGCAGACATGAGGCCAGGAGATGGAGGACAGAGCAGACATGAGGCCAGGAGATGGAGGACAGAGCAGACATGAGGCCAGTGGGACAGAGCAGACATGAGGCCAGGAGATGGAGGACAGAGCAGACATGAGGCCAGCAGGACAGAGCAGACATGAGGCCAGGAGATGGAGGACAGAGCAGACATGAGGCCAGGAGATGGAGGACAGAGCAGACATGAGGCCAGGAGACGGAGGACAGAGCAGACATGAGGCCAGGAGATGGAGGACAGAGCAGACATGAGGCCAGTGGGACAGAGCAGACATGAGGCCAGGAGATGGAGGACAGAGCAGACATGAGGCCAGGAGATGGAGGACAGAGCAGACATGAGGCCAGGAGATGGAGGACAGAGCAGGCATGAGGCCAGGAGATGGAGGACAGAGCAGACATGAGGCCAGGAGATGAAGGACAGAGCAGACATGAGGCCAGGAGGTGGAGGACAGAGCAGACATGAGGCCAGCAGGACAGAGCAGACATGAGGCCAGCAGGACAGAGCAGACATGAGGCCAGGAGGTGGAGGACAGAGCAGACATGAGGCCAGGAGATGGAGGACAGAGCAGACATGAGGCCAGCAGGACAGAGCAGACATGAGGCCAGGAGATGGAGGACAGAGCAGACATGAGGCCAGGAGATGGAGAACAGAGCAGACATGAGGCCAGGAGATGGAGGACAGAGCAGACATGAGGCCAGGAGATGGAGGACAGAGCAGACATGAGGCCAGGAGACGGAGGACAGAGCAGACATGAGGCCAGGAGATGGAGGACAGAGCAGACATGAGGCCAGGAGGTGGAGGACAGAGCAGACATGAGGCCAGCAGGACAGAGCAGACATGAGGCCAGGAGGTGGAGGACAGAGCAGACATGAGGCCAGGAGATGGAGGACAGAGCAGACATGAGGCCAGCAGGACAGAGCAGACATGAGGCCAGGAGGTGGAGGACAGAGCAGACATGAGGCCAGGAGGTGGAGGACAGAGCAGACATGAGGCCAGCAGGACAGAGCAGACATGAGGCCAGGAGATGGAGGACAGAGCAGACATGAGGCCAGGAGATGGAGGACAGAGCAGACATGAGGCCAGCAGGACAGAGCAGACATGAGGCCAGCAGGACAGAGCAGACATGAGGCCAGCAGGACAGAGCAGACATGAGGCCAGCAGGACAGAGCAGACATGAGGCCAGGAGGTGGAGGACAGAGCAGACATGAGGCCAGCAGGACAGAGCAGACATGAGGCCAGGAGATGGAGGACAGAGCAGACATGAGGCCAGGAGATGGAGGACAGAGCAGACATGAAGCCAGGAGATGGAGGACAGAGCAGACATGAAGCCAGGAGATGGAGGACAGAGCAGACATGAGGCCAGCAGGACAGAGCAGACATGAGGCCAGCAGGACAGAGCAGACATGAGGCCAGGAGATGGAGGACAGAGCAGACATGAAGCCAGGAGATGGAGGACAGAGCAGACATGAGGCCAGCAGGACAGAGCAGACATGAGGCCAGCAGGACAGAGCAGACATGAGGCCAGCAGGACAGAGCAGACATGAGGCCAGGAGGTGGAGGACAGAGCAGACATGAGGCCAGCAGGACAGAGCAGACATGAGGCCAGCAGGACAGAGCAGACATGAGGCCAGGAGATGGAGAACAGAGCAGACATGAGGCCAGCAGGACAGAGCAGACATGAGGCCAGGAGATGGAGGACAGAGCAGACATGAGGCCAGGAGATGGAGGACAGAGCAGACATGAAGCCAGGAGATGGAGGACAGAGCAGACATGAAGCCAGGAGATGGAGGACAGAGCAGACATGAGGCCAGCAGGACAGAGCAGACATGAGGCCAGGAGATGGAGGACAGAGCAGACATGAAGCCAGGAGATGGAGGACAGAGCAGACATGAGGCCAGCAGGACAGAGCAGACATGAGGCCAGGAGATGGAGGACAGAGCAGACATGAAGCCAGGAGATGGAGGACAGAGCAGACATGAGGCCAGCAGGACAGAGCAGACATGAGGCCAGCAGGACAGAGCAGACATGAAGCCAGGAGATGGAGGACAGAGCAGACATGAGGCCAGCAGGACAGAGCAGACATGAGGCCAGCAGGACAGAGCAGACATGAGGCCAGCAGGACAGAGCAGACATGAGGCCAGCAGGACAGAGCAGACATGAGGCCAGGAGGTGGAGGACAGAGCAGACATGAGGCCAGGAGATGGAGGACAGAGCAGACATGAGGCCAGCAGGACAGAGCAGACATGAGGCCAGGAGATGGAGGACAGAGCAGACATGAGGCCAGGAGATGGAGAACAGAGCAGACATGAGGCCAGGAGATGGAGGACAGAGCAGACATGAGGCCAGGAGATGGAGGACAGAGCAGACATGAGGCCAGGAGACGGAGGACAGAGCAGACATGAGGCCAGGAGATGGAGGACAGAGCAGACATGAGGCCAGGAGGTGGAGGACAGAGCAGACATGAGGCCAGCAGGACAGAGCAGACATGAGGCCAGGAGGTGGAGGACAGAGCAGACATGAGGCCAGGAGATGGAGGACAGAGCAGACATGAGGCCAGCAGGACAGAGCAGACATGAGGCCAGGAGGTGGAGGACAGAGCAGACATGAGGCCAGGAGATGGAGGACAGAGCAGACATGAGGCCAGCAGGACAGAGCAGACATGAGGCCAGGAGATGGAGGACAGAGCAGACATGAGGCCAGGAGATGGAGGACAGAGCAGACATGAGGCCAGCAGGACAGAGCAGACATGAGGCCAGCAGGACAGAGCAGACATGAGGCCAGCAGGACAGAGCAGACATGAGGCCAGCAGGACAGAGCAGACATGAGGCCAGGAGGTGGAGGACAGAGCAGACATGAGGCCAGCAGGACAGAGCAGACATGAGGCCAGGAGATGGAGGACAGAGCAGACATGAGGCCAGGAGATGGAGGACAGAGCAGACATGAAGCCAGGAGATGGAGGACAGAGCAGACATGAAGCCAGGAGATGGAGGACAGAGCAGACATGAGGCCAGCAGGACAGAGCAGACATGAGGCCAGCAGGACAGAGCAGACATGAGGCCAGGAGATGGAGGACAGAGCAGACATGAAGCCAGGAGATGGAGGACAGAGCAGACATGAGGCCAGCAGGACAGAGCAGACATGAGGCCAGCAGGACAGAGCAGACATGAGGCCAGCAGGACAGAGCAGACATGAGGCCAGGAGGTGGAGGACAGAGCAGACATGAGGCCAGCAGGACAGAGCAGACATGAGGCCAGCAGGACAGAGCAGACATGAGGCCAGGAGATGGAGAACAGAGCAGACATGAGGCCAGCAGGACAGAGCAGACATGAGGCCAGGAGATGGAGGACAGAGCAGACATGAGGCCAGGAGATGGAGGACAGAGCAGACATGAAGCCAGGAGATGGAGGACAGAGCAGACATGAAGCCAGGAGATGGAGGACAGAGCAGACATGAGGCCAGCAGGACAGAGCAGACATGAGGCCAGGAGATGGAGGACAGAGCAGACATGAAGCCAGGAGATGGAGGACAGAGCAGACATGAGGCCAGCAGGACAGAGCAGACATGAGGCCAGGAGATGGAGGACAGAGCAGACATGAAGCCAGGAGATGGAGGACAGAGCAGACATGAGGCCAGCAGGACAGAGCAGACATGAGGCCAGCAGGACAGAGCAGACATGAGGTCAGCAGGACAGAGCAGCTTGTTATTGCTGTATTGCAGATTTAGCAGCAGTGAGAGATTGGGTATCTGGGTTGTTTCGTGCTTGTCTGTCCACACACAGGTGTGCAATAATCAGCAGCAGTATTATTGTGGGGTGTGAAGAGATGTTATTGAGCTGTTTATAGTAATTATAGCGGTGTGTTCAGCCCCTCCTGTAATAAACACCCTGAGCTGCTTCCAGGAAAGATTGTGTTTATTCCTCCTCCATCCATCAGCTTTCTCATCATAGATGGTTTATAGGTCCATGTCAGACAGTGACACCCCCCCAATTACTGGTTCAACACTGTCCACCAACAAACGCCCCCGTCTGGAGACATCGCTCCTCTTCCCTGGTGATCATCACTGCCAGGAATCTCATACACCCGTTTCATCCAATGGCCAATGCTCCTGAACCCTCCATACACTTACAATGGGCTCTGCAGATCTTCCCTCCTTCCAGGGACCGAGACAGAGACCTACCACTTTCTACCTACAGAGACCTGGATCTCCATACCTTCCAGTGATCCCATACAGAGTCCCAGCAGTCTATCTTCCTTCCAGTGATACCTTATAGAGTCCTGGAAGATCTCATTTCCTTCTAACAATCCCTTATAGCATCCTGATGGTCTCGTTTCCTTCCAGAGATCCCCTATATAGTTCTGGTGGCCTTCTAATGGTTTCCTATAGATTTCTGGCCTTCTCATTTCCTTCCAGTGATCTCCTATAGAGTCCTGGTGGTCTCATCTCCTTCCAGTGATCTTCTATAGAGTCCTGGGGGTCTCCTTTCCTTCCAGTGATTTCTTATAGAGTCCTGGTAGTCTCCTTTCCTTCCAGTGATCTCCTATAAAGTCCTGGTGGTCTCCTTTCCTTCCAGTGATCTCCTATAGAGTCCTGGTGGCCTTCTAATGGTTTTCTATAGATGCTGTCTTTCTCCTTTCCTTCCAGCAATCTCCTATAGAGTCCTGGTGGTCTCCTTTCCTTCCAGTGATCTCCTATAGAGTCCTGGTGGCCTTCTAATGGTTTCCTATAGATGCCGACCTTCTCCTTTCCTTCCAGTGATCTCCTATAGAGTCCTGGTGGTCTCCTTTCCTTCCAGTGATCTCCTATAGACAGGCATGTGTTTTGCCTCACGGGAAGGGTTTTTAAACCCTCTAACTTCGCTCACCACCATAGTTGGTAAAATGAATTGCAGCAAAACATGAGGAAAAATTCAATAATAATATTTATTGAGCTACAATCCTGTTATAATAATTATCTAGGCTTGCAGAATCACAGTTTAAGGGTTAGTAATTATTAGTAAGCATACATAAACCTTTCATTACCAAGTGTTGTAGCAACATCACCCCAGGAAGAGGGGACGCCGTCAATCCTCCGTAGGGGAAAACACCCGGCCACACAATCCATCAAGTCTGTTGGTCTCAGCAAAAAGTTCCGGAGTCCAGGCGTTTTCCCAACCCAATTATACTCCCTAAACCATAACACACGCAAGCGCATATTCGGTCACTGTCGTAGGCGCGTGATCACAGTACAAATCTATGATATCCGCTTTTGCGCAATACAACACAGCCGATTGTGGACACCTTGTGCTCACTGAATGGGAAAACAATGGCTTACTTACTACGCCTGCGTATCTCATGCACCATTATCCCACGACTGCCCGCTCAAACTGGCTGTAGCAGGATTCAGGAAGGCATCAACATTCTTCACTGAACCCAAATAGCATCCAGGACATCTGGAATTGAACTCAGATAATACCCAGGTACTGAACTCCAGTATTTAGCAGCAAAGACATATGAGAGTGAACACTAAACATACATACATACATACATACGACATTCATGTCACTTGTGTATCTCAGCATGGGCTTAAATTCGGATTCGGGTGATCCGGATAGTTACTATCCGGATTTCACCCAGTAATGCTGTGCAGGCTGGGCGGGGTCAAGCTTACCTATCTGACGTCTTCTTCACTCGTCCCTCTGCGCCTCCCACGATGCGTTCCAATTAGCCGTCACGTGATTATAAACACTTCCTCCTTCAACCCTAAAGGAGGAAGTGTTTATAGTCACGTGACGGCGGATTGGAACGCATCGTGGGAAGCTTGACCCCACCCCGCCCAGCCTGCACAGCATTACTGGGTGAACTCCAGATAGTAACTATCCGGATCACCCGAATCCGAATTTAAGCTCATGCCTGCCTGAGTCCTGGTGGTCTCATCTCCTTCCAGTGATCTCCTATAGATTCCTGGGGGACTCCTTTCCTTCCAGTGATCTCCTATTGCGTCCTGGTGGTCTCCTTTCCATGCAGTGATCTCCTATAGAACCCATATGAATCTCCTTTCCTTCCAGTGATCTCCTATAGAGTCCTGGGGGTCTCCTTTTCTTCCAGTGATCTCCTATAGAACCCATATAAATCTCCTTTCCTTCCAGTGATCACTTGTAGAGTCATGACAATCTCTTTTCCTTCCAGTGATCTCCTATAGATTCCTGGGGGTCTACTTTCCTTCTAGTGATCTCCTATTGAGTCCTGGTGGTCTTCTTTCCTTCCAGTGATCTCCTATAGAGTCCTGGGGGTCACCTTTCCTTCCAGTGGACTCCTATTGAGTCCTGGTGGTCTCATCTCCTTCCAGTGATCTCCTATAGATTCCTGGGGGTCTCCTTTCCTTTCAGTGATCTCCTATTGCGTCCTGGTGGTCTCCTTTCCTTCCAGTGATCTCCTATTGAGTCCTGGTGGTCTCCTTTCCATCCAGTGATCTCCTATAGAACCTATATGAATATCCTTTCCTTCCAGTGATCTCCTATAGAACCCATATAAATCTCCTTTCCTTCCAGTGATCACTTGTAGAGTCATGACAATCTCTTTTCCTTCCAGTGATCTCCTATAGATTCCTGGGGGTCTACTTTCCTTCTAGTGATCTCCTATTGAGTCCTGGTGGTCTTCTTTCCTTCCAGTGATCTCCTATAGAGTCCTGGGGGTCACCTTTCCTTCCAGTGATCTCCTATTGAGTCCTGGTGGTCTCATCTCCTTCCAGTGATCTCCTATAGATTCCTGGGGGTCTCCTTTCCTTTCAGTGATCTCCTATTGCGTCCTGGTGGTCTCCTTTCCTTCCAGTGATCTCCTATTGAGTCCTGGTGGTCTCCTTTCCATCCAGTGATCTCCTATAGAACCCATATGAATATCCTTTCCTTCCAGTGATCTCCTATAGAACCCATATAAATCTCCTTTCCTTCCAGTGATCACTTGTAGAGTCATGACAATCTCTTTTCCTTCCAGTGATCTCCTATAGATTCCTGGGGGTCTACTTTCCTTCTAGTGATCTCCTATTGAGTCCTGGTGGTCTTCTTTCCTTCCAGTGATCTCCTATAGAGTCCTGGGGGTCACCTTTCCTTCTAGTGATCTCCTATTGAGTCCTGGTGGTCTTCTTTCCTTCCAGTGATCTCCTATAGAGTCCTGGGGGTCACCTTTCCTTCCAGTGATCTCCTATTGAGTCCTGGTGGTCTCATCTCCTTCCAGTGATCTCCTATAGATTCCTGGTGGTCTCCTTTCCTTCCAGTGATCTCCTATAGAGTCCTGGGGGTCTCCTTTCCTTCCAGTGATCTCCTATTGAGCCCTGATGGTCTCCTTTCCTTCCAGTGATCTCCTATAGAACCCATATGAATCTCCTTTCCTTCCAGTGATCTCCTATAGAGTCCTGGGGATCTCCTCTCCTTCCAGTGATCTCCTATTGAGTCCTGGTGGTCTCCTTTCCTTCCAGTGATCTCCTATTGAGTCCTGGGGATCTCCTCTCCTTCCAGTGATCTCCTATTGAGTCCTGGTGGTCTCCTTTCCTTCCAGTGATCTCCTATAGCGTCCTGGTGGTCTCCTTTCCTTCCAGTGATCTCCTATAGAACCCATATGAATCTCATTTCCTTCCAGTGATCTCCTATAGAGTGCTGGGCATATCCTTTCCTTCCAGTGATCTCCTATAGAGTCTTGGGGTCTCCTTTCCTTCCAATGATCTCCTATAGAACCCATATGAATCTCCTTTCCTTCCAGTGATCACTTGTAGAGTCCTAACATTCTCTTTTCCTTCCAGTGATCTCCTATAGAGTCCTGGGGATCTCCTCTCCTTCCAGTGATCTCCTATTGAGTCCTGGTGGTCTCCTTTCCTTCCAGTGATCTCCTATTGAGTCCTGGGGATCTCCTCTCCTTCCAGTGATCTCCTATTGAGTCCTGGTGGTCTCCTTTCCTTCCAGTGATCTCCTATAGCATCCTGGTGGTCTCCTTTCCTTCCAGTGATCTCCTATAGAACCCATATGAATCTCATTTCCTTCCAGTGATCTCCTATAGAGTGCTGGGCATATCCTTTCCTTCCAGTGATCTCCTATAGAGTCTTGGGGTCTCCTTTCCTTCCAATGATCTCCTATAGAACCCATATGAATCTCCTTTCCTTCCAGTGATCACTTGTAGAGTCCTAACATTCTCTTTTCCTTCCAGTGATCTCCTATAGAGTCCTGGGGGTCTCCTTTCCTTCCAGTGATTTCCTATAGAGTCCTGGGGGTCTCCTTTCCTTCCAGTGATCTCTTATAGAGCCCAGATAGATCTCCTTTCCCTCCTATGATCCACTATAGAGTCCTGACAATCTCTCTTCCTTCCCTTGATCCTTTATAGAGCCCTGGCGCTCTCCTTGCCTTCCAGCGGTGATCTTCCTCTTATCCCTTCTGTAGTCCGCGGTGTGTCGGCCATTTGTAATATTCTGTATTAGTAAACGTTCGTGGCGTCGGCGGGTGACTCTAGACGGACGGACGTGCTCAGGTTATCTGATAACAAGCCACAGTGTGTATTTATAGCACAATAGGAAGGCCTTGTGGCGGGGAAGAGGTTAAGATGGCGGCGCAGCGCACTCCCTGCTCATTGGCCGCGCCGTGCTGCCGCAGCAGTTTTTGTGACTAAGCCGCTCGGAATAGATTTGCACCCTGACATATAAATCAGATGTGTGGAGAGTTTCCCCCCAGACAGAAAATCGCAGCTTGTTAGCGGCGAATGGCGAGATACGGTCAGAGTATGAAAGGGGCAGAAAAATGTTTCATTTCCTGCGTGGCACGCGGCGAATCCTCTCGTCTGCGGAGAACGCCGCCAGGAGATCGCAGATAGCACGCTTCTCCCATTGATAACTATTTGTTCATTTCCTGACACCAAATAACATGAAATAAAGCTCTGCGCTGTTGGCTGGTGGCGTTTCTCTGACGCTCCGCCGCCGAGCTGCTGCGATTCATTCCAGAATGATAATCAGAGCATCAGTTATTAGCGTGTATCAGAGCCCCCTCCCCCCGCCGCTCCCGAAGGGGCAGATTTGCATTTTAATGGAAGAGCTTCATACAGTAGCCGGAGCCACAAGTGGCATCATTAGGCGGCCCGAGCCGTATTAATGCTGATAGTAACGGCAGATAATATAATAACAGACTCTTCATTTCCATTCGGATTAAGCGGGAGAGCGCGGCGCCTGCTTCTCCGCGATAATTTGTAAGCAAGAGATGTCGTAGTTGAGTGGATGAGATTAAATTTACAGGGTTTAAGTGTCATGCCAGTAAGTCAATTACTCCATCCTTTCAAGCTTTGAATTTCTTTTATAAATAAAATAAATAGGATATCGAGCTGCTGGCGGGGCGCGCGCCTCTCCGCCCGTGAAGAATTACACATTCTCTGCCAAAGGAAGGAAATAAATAAGTAAGGTTCACGGATTCGCCTTCGTAAACAAAATATAAACTGCCAGGGTGCACCCTGCTGATCGCGGCTAGCGTCTCTGCGCACTGCCCGGCGCTCAGCCGTACGAACGCTCATCCAATGGCTGAAGGAGCCTCTTTCTGTGTTATTTGCTAAGCAAACAAGGTATAATTCCCTGTTTCTGTGAGTGTGTGGAGGCAGCCATGGGCGCCACGCACGCTGCGCTGCTGAAACATGGCGAGCAGGGGCGACGCCTGCTGTCCCCAGCACTCTATACAACTACCCCAGCCTCTGTATACAATCAGAACATGAATATCATCTGCAACCAATCATATTGCAGGATTCAGAGCTGGCTGCAAGCAGGAAAAGGAAGCTGGTCTGTGATTGGCTGATACAGCAGAGGAGGCGGAGTCCAGATCTCACCCAACAGCTGCATGTACATTGGCACACATGCATGAAATAATGACCAGCGGGTCTTTAGGTTAGGCATCATTAGAGGGAGGTTTCTGTGTGAGAGTAAGGTTAGGTTTAGTCAAAATAAAATATTGCTAAATATTTCCTATATTTCACTATGGAAATTCAGTAGTAGAATATCGCTAATTTTAGTGAGATTCTACTAGCGGCAAAACCTGCGCCTTTTTTTCCAGGTGCCTTTCTTCATGTATGCGGTTAGGTAGGTCCAGTAATCCAAGTAGGAGGAGGTCATAGGAAAGGAGCACACAATCATGTAGAATACACTAGGGAAGGGAGAGGGGTTCAAGATACATGATCATGTGATTTGGGCTGGTTAGGTAGGCCCAGTAATCCAAGTATGAGGCTGTCATAGGAAAGGAGCACACAATCATGTAGAATACACTAGGGAAGGGAGGGGGGTTCAAGATACATGATCATGTGATTTGGGCTGGTTAGGTAGGCCCAGTAATACAAGTACAGGCAGTCATAGGAAAGGAGCACACGATCATGTAGAATACACTAGGGAAGGGAGAGGGTACAAGATACATGATCATGTGATTTGGGCTGGTTAGGTTGGTCCAGTAATACAAGTACAGGCAGTCATAGGAAAGGAGCACACAATCATGTAGAATACACTAGGGAAGGGAGAGGGTACAAGATACATGATCATGTGATTTGGGCTGGTTAGGTAGGTCCAGTAATACAAGTACAGGCTGTCATAGGAAAGGAGCACACGATCCTGTAGAATATACTAGGGAAGGGAGAGGGTACAAGATGCATGATCATGTGATTTGGGCTGGTTAGGTAGGTCCAGTAATACAAGTACAGACCGTCATAGGAAAGGAGCACACGATCCTGTAGAATATACTAGGGAAGGGAGAGGGTACAAGATACATGATCATGTGATTTGGGCTGGTTAGGTAGGTCCAGTAATACAAGTATGAGGCTGTCATAGGAAAGGAGCACACGATCATGTAGAATACACTAGGGAAGGGAGGGGGTACAAGATACATGATCATGTGATTGGGGCTGGTTAGGTAGGCCCAGTAATACAAGTACGAGGCTGTCATAGGAAAGGAGCACACAGTCATGTAGAATACACTAGGGAAGGGAGAGGGTACAAGATACATGATCATGTGAGTAGGGCTGGTTAGGTAGGCCCAGTAATACAAGTACGAGGCTGTCATAGGAAAGGAGCACACGATCATGTAGAATACACTAGGGAAGGGAGAGGGTACAAGATACATGATCATGTGATTTGGGCTGGTTAGGTAGGTCCAGTAATACAAGTACGAGGCTGCCATAGGAACGGAGCACACGATCATGTAGAATACACTAGGGAAGGGAGAGGGTACAAGATACACGATCATGTGATTTGGGCTGGTTAGGTAGGTCCAGTAATACAAGTACGAGGCAGTCATAGGAAAGGAGCACACGATCATGTAGAATACACTAGGGAAGGGAGAGGGTACAAGATACACGATCATGTGATTTGGGCTGGTTAGGTAGGTCCAGTAATACAAGTACGAGGCAGTCATAGGAAAGGAGCACACCATCATGTAGAATACACTAGGGAAGGGAGAGGATACAAGATACATGATCATGTGATTTGGGCTGGTTAGGTAGGTCCAGTAATACAAGTACGTGGCTGTCATAGGAAAGGAGCACATGATCCTGTAGAATACACTAGGGAAGGGAGAGGGTACAAGATACATGATCATGTGATTTGGGCTGGTTAGATAGGCCCAGTAATACAAGTATGAGGCTGTCATAGGAAAGGAGCACACAGTCATGTAGAATACACTAGGGAAGGGAGAGGGTACAAGATACATGATTGTGTGATTTGGGCTGGTTAGATAGGTCCAGTAATACAAGTATGAGGCTGTCATAGGAAAGGAGCACACGATCATGTAGAGTACACCAGGGAAGGGAGAGGGTATAAGATACATGATCATGTGATTTGGGCTGGTTAGGTAGGTCCAGTAATACAAGTATGTGGCAGTCATAGGAAAGGAGCACACGATCATGTAGAATACACTAGGGAAGGGAGAGGGTACAAGATACATGATCATGAGATTTGGGCTGGTTAGGTAGGCCCAGTAATACAAGTACGAGGCAGTCATAGGAAAGGAGCACACGATCATGTAGAATACACTAGGGAAGGGAGAGGGTACAAGATACATGATCATGAGATTTGGGCTGGTTAGATAGGTCCAGTAATACAAGTATAAGGCTGTCATAGGAAAGGAGCACACAATCATGTAGAATACATTAGGGAAGGGAGAGGGTACTAGATACATGATCATGTGATTTGGGCTGGTTAGGTAGGTCCAGTAATACAAGTATGAGGCTGTCATAGGAAAGGAGCACACAATCATGTAGAATACACTAGGGAAGGGAGAGGGTACAAGATACATGGTCATGTGATTTGGGCTGGTTAGGTTGGTCCAGTAATACAAGTACAGGGCTGTCATAGGACAGGAGCACATGATCATGTAGAATACACTAGGGAAGGGAGAGGGTACAAGATACATGGTCATGTGATTTGGGCTGGTTAGGTAGGCCCAGTAATACAAGTACGAGGCTGTCATAGGAAAGGAGCACACTATCATGTAGAATACACTAGGGAAGGGAGAGGGTACAAGATACATGATCATGTGATTTGGGCTGGTTAGGTAGGTCCAGTAATACAAGTATGAGGCTGTCATAGGAAAGGAGCACACTATCATGTAGAATACACTAGGGAAGGGAGAGGGTACAAGATACATGATCATGTGATTTGGGCTGGTTAGGTAGGTCCAGTAATACAAGTACAGGGCAGTCATAGGAAAGGAGCACACGGTCATGTAGAATACACTAGGGAAGGGAGAGGGTACAAGATGCAGGATTATGTGATTTGGGCTGGTTAGGTAGGCCCAGTAATACAAGTACAGGGCAGTCATAGGAAAGGAGCACACGGTCATGTAGAATACACTAGGGAAGGGAGAGGGTACAAGATGCAGGATTATGTGATTTGGGCTGGTTAGGTAGGTCCAGTAATACAAGTACAGGGCAGTCATAGGAAAGGAGCACACGGTCATGTAGAATACACTAGGGAAGGGAGAGGGTACAAGATGCAGGATTATGTGATTTGGGCTGGTTAGGTAGGTCCAGTAATACAAGTACAGGGCAGTCATAGGAAAGGAGCACACGGTCATGTAGAATACACTAGGGAAGGGAGAGGGTACAAGATGCATGATCATGTGATTTGGGCTGGTTAGGTAGGCCCAGTAATACAAGTACGAGGCAGTCATAGGAAAGGAGCACACGATCATGTAGAATACACTAGGGAAGGGAGAGGGTACAAGATACATGATCATGTGATTTGGGCTGGTTAGGTAGGTCCAGTAATACAAGTATGAGGCTGTCATAGGAAAGGAGCACACTATCATGTAGAATACACTAGGGAAGGGAGAGGGTACAAGATACATGATCATGTGATTTGGGCTGGTTAGGTAGGTCCAGTAATACAAGTACAGGGCAGTCATAGGAAAGGAGCACACGGTCATGTAGAATACACTAGGGAAGGGAGAGGGTACAAGATGCAGGATTATGTGATTTGGGCTGGTTAGGTAGGTCCAGTAATACAAGTACAGGCTGTCATAGGAAAGGAGCACACGATCATATAGAATACACTAGGGAAGGGAGAGGGTACAAGAGACATGATCATGTGATTTGGGCTGGTTAGGTAGGTCCAGTAATACAAGTACGAGGCAGTCATAGGAAAGGAGCACACCATCATGTAGAATACACTAGGGAAGGGAGAGGGTACAAGATACATGATCATGTAATTTGGGCTGGTTAGGTAGGTCCAGTAATACAAGTACGAGGCTGTCATAGGAAAGGAGCACAGGATCATGTAGAATACACTAGAGAAGGGAGAGGGTACAAGATACATGATCATGTGATTTGGGCTGGTTAGGTAGGTCCAGTAATACAAGTACGAGGCTGTCATAGAAAAGGAGCACATGATCATGTAGAATACACTAGAGAAGGGAGAGGGTAAAAGATACATGATCATGTGATTTGGGCTGGTTAGGTAGGTCCAGTAATACAAGTACGAGGCGGTCATAGGAAAGGAGCACATGATCATGTAGAATACACTAGAGAAGGGAGAGGGTACAAGATACATGATCATGAGATTTGGGCTGGTTAGATAGGTCCAGTAATACAAGTATGAGGCTGTCATAGGAAAGGAGCACACAATCATGTAGAATACACTAGGGAAGGGAGAGGGTACTAGATACATGATCATGTGATTTGGGCTGGTTAGGTAGGTCCAGTAATACAAGTATGAGGCTGTCATAGGAAAGGAGCACACAATCACGTAGAATACACTAGGGAAGGGAGAGGGTACAAGATACATGGTCATGTGATTTGGGCTGGTTAGGTTGGTCCAGTAATACAAGTACAGGGCTGTCATAGGACAGGAGCACATGATCATGTAGAATACACTAGGGAAGGGAGAGGGTACAAGATACATGGTCATGTGATTTAGGCTGGTTAGGTAGGCCCAGTAATACAAGTACGAGGCAGTCATAGGAAAGGAGCACATGATCATGTAGAATACACTAGGGAAGGGAGAGGGTACAAGATACATGATCATGTGATTTGGGCTAGTTAGGTAGGTCCAGTAATACAAGTATGAGGCTGTCATAGGAAAGGAGCACACGATCATGTAGAATACACTAGGGAAGGGAGAGGGTACAAGATACATGATCATGTGATTTGGGCTGGTTAGGTAGGTCCAGTAATACAAGTACGAGGCAGTCATAGGAAAGGAGCACACGATCATGTAGAATACACAAGAGAAGGGAGAGGGTACAAGATACATGATCATGAGATTTGGGCTGGTTAGATAGGTCCAGTAATACAAGTATGAGGCTGTCATAGGAAAGGAGCACACAATCATGTAGAATACACTAGGGAAGGGAGAGGGTACTAGATACATGATCATGTGATTTGGGCTGGTTAGGTAGGTCCAGTAATACAAGTATGAGGCTATCATAGGAAAGGAGCACACAATCATGTAGAATACACTAGGGAAGGGAGAGGGTACAAGATACATGGTCATGTGATTTGGGCTGGTTAGGTTGGTCCAGTAATACAAGTACAGGGCTGTCATAGGACAGGAGCAGATGATCATGTAGAATACACTAGGGAAGGGAGAGGGTACAAGATACATGATCATGTGATTTGGGCTGGTTAGGTAGGTCCAGTAATACAAGTACGAGGCTGTCCTAGGAAAGGAGCACAGGATCATGTAGAATACACCAGGGAAGGGAGAGGGTACAAGATACATGATCATGTGATTTGGGCTGGTTAGGTAGGTCCAGTAATACAAGTACGAGGCAGTCATAGGAAAGGAGCACAGGATCATGTAGAATATACCAGGGAAGGGAGAGGGTACAAGATACATGATCATGTGATTTGGGCTGGTTAGGTAGGTCCAGTAATACAAGTACGAGGCTGTCCTAGGAAAGGAGCACAGGATCATGTAGAATACACCAGGGAAGGGAGAGGGTACAAGATACATGGTCATGTGATTTGGGCTGGTTAGGTTGGTCCAGTAATACAAGTACAGGGCTGTCATAGGACAGGAGCACATGATCATGTAGAATACACTAGGGAAGGGAGAGGGTACAAGATACATGATCATGTGATTTGGGCTGGTTAGGTAGGTCCAGTAATACAAGTACGAGGCTGTCCTAGGAAAGGAGCACAGGATCATGTAGAATACACCAGGGAAGGGAGAGGGTACAAGATACATGATCATGTGATTTGGGCTGGTTAGGTAGGTCCAGTAATACAAGTACGAGGCTGTCCTAGGAAAGGAGCACAGGATCATGTAGAATACACCAGGTAAGGGAGAGGGTACAAGATACATGATCATGTGATTTGGGCTGGTTAGGTAGGTCCAGTAATACAAGTACGAGGCAGTCATAGGAAAGGAGCACATGATCATGTAGAATACACTAGGGAAGGGAGAGGGTACAAGATACATGATCATGTGATTTGGGCTGGTTAGGTAGGTCCAGTAATACAAGTACGAGGCTGTCCTAGGAAAGGAGCACAGGATCATGTAGAATACACTAGGGAAGGGAGAGGGTACAAGATACATGATCATGTGATTTGGGCTGGTTAGGTAGGTCCAGTAATACAAGTACGAGGCTGTCCTAGGAAAGGAGCACAGGATCATGTAGAATACACCAGGGAAGGGAGAGGGTACAAGATACATGATCATGTGATTTGGGCTGGTTAGGTAGGTCCAGTAATACAAGTACGAGGCAGTCATAGGAAAGGAGCACATGATCATGTAGAATACACTAGGGAAGGGAGAGGGTACAAGATACATGATCATGTGATTTGGGCTGGTTAGGTAGGTCCAGTAATACAAGTACGAGGCTGTCCTAGGAAAGGAGCACAGGATCATGTAGAATATACCAGGGAAGGGAGAGGGTACAAGATACATGATCATGTGATTTGGGCTGGTTAGGTAGGCCCAGTAATACAAGTACGAGGCTGTCCTAGGAAAGGAGCACAGGATCATGTAGAATACACCAGGGAAGGGAGAGGGTACAAGATACATGGTCATGTGATTTGGGCTGGTTAGGTTGGTCCAGTAATACAAGTACAGGGCTGTCATAGGACAGGAGCACATGATCATGTAGAATACACTAGGGAAGGGAGAGGGTACAAGATACATGATCATGTGATTTGGGCTGGTTAGGTAGGTCCAGTAATACAAGTATGAGGCTGTCATAGGAAAGGAGCACACTATCATGTAGAATACACTAGGGAAGGGAGAGGGTACAAGATACATGATCATGTGATTTGGGCTGGTTAGGTAGGTCCAGTAATACAAGTACAGGGCAGTCATAGGAAAGGAGCACACGGTCATGTAGAATACACTAGGGAAGGGAGAGGGTACAAGATGCAGGATTATGTGATTTGGGCTGGTTAGGTAGGTCCAGTAATACAAGTACAGGCTGTCATAGGAAAGGAGCACACGATCATATAGAATACACTAGGGAAGGGAGAGGGTACAAGAGACATGATCATGTGATTTGGCTGGTTAGGTAGGTCCAGTAATACAAGTACGAGGCAGTCATAGGAAAGGAGCACACCATCATGTAGAATACACTAGGGAAGGGAGAGGGTACAAGATACATGATCATGTAATTTGGGCTGGTTAGGTAGGTCCAGTAATACAAGTACGAGGCTGTCATAGGAAAGGAGCACAGGATCATGTAGAATACACTAGAGAAGGGAGAGGGTACAAGATACATGATCATGTGATTTGGGCTGGTTAGGTAGGTCCAGTAATACAAGTACGAGGCTGTCATAGAAAAGGAGCACATGATCATGTAGAATACACTAGAGAAGGGAGAGGGTAAAAGATACATGATCATGTGATTTGGGCTGGTTAGGTAGGTCCAGTAATACAAGTACGAGGCGGTCATAGGAAAGGAGCACATGATCATGTAGAATACACTAGAGAAGGGAGAGGGTACAAGATACATGATCATGAGATTTGGGCTGGTTAGATAGGTCCAGTAATACAAGTATGAGGCTGTCATAGGAAAGGAGCACACAATCATGTAGAATACACTAGGGAAGGGAGAGGGTACTAGATACATGATCATGTGATTTGGGCTGGTTAGGTAGGTCCAGTAATACAAGTATGAGGCTGTCATAGGAAAGGAGCACACAATCACGTAAAATACACTAGGGAAGGGAGAGGGTACAAGATACATGGTCATGTGATTTGGGCTGGTTAGGTTGGTCCAGTAATACAAGTACAGGGCTGTCATAGGACAGGAGCACATGATCATGTAGAATACACTAGGGAAGGGAGAGGGTACAAGATACATGGTCATGTGATTTAGGCTGGTTAGGTAGGCCCAGTAATACAAGTACGAGGCAGTCATAGGAAAGGAGCACATGATCATGTAGAATACACTAGGGAAGGGAGAGGGTACAAGATACATGATCATGTGATTTGGGCTAGTTAGGTAGGTCCAGTAATACAAGTATGAGGCTGTCATAGGAAAGGAGCACACGATCATGTAGAATACACTAGGGAAGGGAGAGGGTACAAGATACATGATCATGTGATTTGGGCTGGTTAGGTAGGTCCAGTAATACAAGTACAAGGCAGTCATAGGAAAGGAGCACACGATCATGTAGAATACACAAGAGAAGGGAGAGGGTACAAGATACATGATCATGAGATTTGGGCTGGTTAGATAGGTCCAGTAATACAAGTATGAGGCTGTCATAGGAAAGGAGCACACAATCATGTAGAATACACTAGGGAAGGGAGAGGGTACTAGATACATGATCATGTGATTTGGGCTGGTTAGGTAGGTCCAGTAATACAAGTATGAGGCTATCATAGGAAAGGAGCACACAATCATGTAGAATACACTAGGGAAGGGAGAGGGTACAAGATACATGGTCATGTGATTTGGGCTGGTTAGGTTGGTCCAGTAATACAAGTACAGGGCTGTCATAGGACAGGAGCAGATGATCATGTAGAATACACTAGGGAAGGGAGAGGGTACAAGATACATGATCATGTGATTTGGGCTGGTTAGGTAGGTCCAGTAATACAAGTACGAGGCTGTCCTAGGAAAGGAGCACAGGATCATGTAGAATACACCAGGGAAGGGAGAGGGTACAAGATACATGATCATGTGATTTGGGCTGGTTAGGTAGGTCCAGTAATACAAGTACGAGGCAGTCATAGGAAAGGAGCACATGATCATGTAGAATACACTAGGGAAGGGAGAGGGTACAAGATACATGATCATGTGATTTGGGCTGGTTAGGTAGGTCCAGTAATACAAGTACGAGGCTGTCCTAGGAAAGGAGCACAGGATCATGTAGAATATACCAGGGAAGGGAGAGGGTACAAGATACATGATCATGTGATTTGGGCTGGTTAGGTAGGCCCAGTAATACAAGTACGAGGCTGTCCTAGGAAAGGAGCACAGGATCATGTAGAATACACCAGGGAAGGGAGAGGGTACAAGATACATGGTCATGTGATTTGGGCTGGTTAGGTTGGTCCAGTAATACAAGTACAGGGCTGTCATAGGACAGGAGCACATGATCATGTAGAATACACTAGGGAAGGGAGAGGGTACAAGATACATGATCATGTGATTTGGGCTGGTTAGGTAGGTCCAGTAATACAAGTACGAGGCTGTCCTAGGAAAGGAGCACAGGATCATGTAGAATACACCAGGGAAGGGAGAGGGTACAAGATACATGATCATGTGATTTGGGCTGGTTAGGTAGGTCCAGTAATACAAGTACGAGGCTGTCCTAGGAAAGGAGCACAGGATCATGTAGAATACACCAGGTAAGGGAGAGGGTACAAGATACATGATCATGTGATTTGGGCTGGTTAGGTAGGTCCAGTAATACAAGTACGAGGCAGTCATAGGAAAGGAGCACATGATCATGTAGAATACACTAGGGAAGGGAGAGGGTACAAGATACATGATCATGTGATTTGGGCTGGTTAGGTAGGTCCAGTAATACAAGTACGAGGCTGTCCTAGGAAAGGAGCACAGGATCATGTAGAATACACTAGGGAAGGGAGAGGGTACAAGATACATGATCATGTGATTTGGGCTGGTTAGGTAGGTCCAGTAATACAAGTACGAGGCTGTCCTAGGAAAGGAGCACAGGATCATGTAGAATACACCAGGGAAGGGAGAGGGTACAAGATACATGATCATGTGATTTGGGCTGGTTAGGTAGGTCCAGTAATACAAGTACGAGGCAGTCATAGGAAAGGAGCACATGATCATGTAGAATACACTAGGGAAGGGAGAGGGTACAAGATACATGATCATGTGATTTGGGCTGGTTAGGTAGGTCCAGTAATACAAGTACGAGGCTGTCCTAGGAAAGGAGCACAGGATCATGTAGAATACACTAGGGAAGGGAGAGGGTACAAGATACATGATCATGTGATTTGGGCTGGTTAGGTAGGTCCAGTAATACAAGTACGAGGCTGTCCTAGGAAAGGAGCACATGATCATGTAGAATACACTAGAGAAGGGAGAGGGTACAAGACACATGATCATGTGATTTGGGGCTGGTTAGGTAGACCCAGTAATACAAGTACGAGGCTGTCATAGGAAAGGAGCACACGATCATGTAGAATACACTAGGGAAGGGAGAGGGTACAAGAACAAGATACATGATCATGTGATTAGGGCTGGTTAGGTAGGCCCAGTAATACAAGTACGAGGCAGTCATAGGAAAGGAGCACACAATCATGTAGAATACACTAGGGAAGGGAGAGGGTACAAGATACATGATCATGGGATTTGGGCTGGTTAGGTAGGTCCAGTAATACAAGTATGAGGCTGTCATAGGAAAGGAGCACACGATCATGTAGGATACACTAGGAAAGGGAGAGGGTACAAGATACATGATCATGTGATTTGGGCTGGTTAGGTAGGCCCAGTAATACAAGTACGAGGCTGTCCTAGGAAAGGAGCACAGGATCATGTAGAATACACCAGGGAAGGGAGAGGGTACAAGATACATGGTCATGTGATTTGGGCTGGTTAGGTTGGTCCAGTAATACAAGTACAGGGCTGTCATAGGACAGGAGCACATGATCATGTAGAATACACTAGGGAAGGGAGAGGGTACAAGATACATGATCATGTGATTTGGGCTGGTTAGGTAGGTCCAGTAATACAAGTACGAGGCTGTCCTAGGAAAGGAGCACAGGATCATGTAGAATACACCAGGGAAGGGAGAGGGTACAAGATACATGATCATGTGATTTGGGCTGGTTAGGTAGGTCCAGTAATACAAGTACGAGGCTGTCCTAGGAAAGGAGCACAGGATCATGTAGAATACACCAGGTAAGGGAGAGGGTACAAGATACATGATCATGTGATTTGGGCTGGTTAGGTAGGTCCAGTAATACAAGTACGAGGCAGTCATAGGAAAGGAGCACATGATCATGTAGAATACACTAGGGAAGGGAGAGGGTACAAGATACATGATCATGTGATTTGGGCTGGTTAGGTAGGTCCAGTAATACAAGTACGAGGCTGTCCTAGGAAAGGAGCACAGGATCATGTAGAATACACTAGGGAAGGGAGAGGGTACAAGATACATGATCATGTGATTTGGGCTGGTTAGGTAGGTCCAGTAATACAAGTACGAGGCTGTCCTAGGAAAGGAGCACAGGATCATGTAGAATACACCAGGGAAGGGAGAGGGTACAAGATACATGATCATGTGATTTGGGCTGGTTAGGTAGGTCCAGTAATACAAGTACGAGGCAGTCATAGGAAAGGAGCACATGATCATGTAGAATACACTAGGGAAGGGAGAGGGTACAAGATACATGATCATGTGATTTGGGCTGGTTAGGTAGGTCCAGTAATACAAGTACGAGGCTGTCCTAGGAAAGGAGCACAGGATCATGTAGAATACACTAGGGAAGGGAGAGGGTACAAGATACATGATCATGTGATTTGGGCTGGTTAGGTAGGTCCAGTAATACAAGTACGAGGCTGTCCTAGGAAAGGAGCACATGATCATGTAGAATACACTAGAGAAGGGAGAGGGTACAAGATACATGATCATGTGATTTGGGGCTGGTTAGGTAGACCCAGTAATACAAGTACGAGGCTGTCATAGGAAAGGAGCACACAATCATGTAGAATACACTAGGGAAGGGAGAGGGTACAAGAACAAGATACATGATCATGTGATTAGGGCTGGTTAGGTAGGCCCAGTAATACAAGTACGAGGCAGTCATAGGAAAGGAGCACACAATCATGTAGAATACACTAGGGAAGGGAGAGGGTACAAGATACATGATCATGGGATTTGGGCTGGTTAGGTAGGTCCAGTAATACAAGTATGAGGCTGTCATAGGAAAGGAGCACACGATCATGTAGGATACACTAGGAAAGGGAGAGGGTACAAGATACATGATCATGTGATTTGGGCTGGTTAGGTAGGCCAGTAATACAAGTACGAGGCAGTCATAGGAAAGGAGCACACAATCATGTAGAATACACTAGGGAAGGGAGAGGGTACAAGATACATGATCATGTGATTTGGGCTGGTTAGGTAGGTCCAGTAATACAAGTACGAGGCGGTCATAGGAAAGGAGCACACGATCATGTAGAATACACTAGGGATGGGAGGGGGAACAAGATACATGATCATGTGATTTGGGCTAGTTAGGTAGGCCCAGTAATACAAGTACGAGGCAGCCATAGGAAAGGAGCACATGATCATGTAGGATACACTAGGAAAGGGAGAGGGTACAAGATACATGATCATGTGATTTGGGCTGGTTAGGTAGGTCCAGTAATACAAGTACGAGGCGGTCATAGGAAAGGAGCACACGATCATGTAGAATACACTAGGGATGGGAGGGGGAACAAGATACATGATCATGTGATTTGGGCTGGTTAGGTAGGTCCAGTAATACAAGTACGAGGCGGTCATAGGAAAGGAGCACACGATCATGTAGAATACACTAGGGATGGGAGGGGGAACAAGATACATGATCATGTGATTTGGGCTAGTTAGGTAGGCCCAGTAATACAAGTACGAGGCAGCCATAGGAAAGGAGCACATGATCATGTAGGATACACTAGGAAAGGGAGAGGGTACAAGATACATGATCATGTGATTTGGGCTGGTTAGGTAGGCCCAGTAATACAAGTACGAGGCAGTCATAGGAAAGGAGCACACAATCATGTAGAATACACTAGGGAAGGGAGAGGGTACAAGATACATGATCATGTGATTTGGGCTGGTTAGGTAGGTCCAGTAATACAAGTACGAGGCGGTCATAGGAAAGGAGCACACGATCATGTAGAATACACTAGGGATGGGAGGGGGAACAAGATACATGATCATGTGATTTGGGCTAGTTAGGTAGGCCCAGTAATACAAGTACGAGGCAGCCATAGGAAAGGAGCACATGATCATGTAGGATACACTAGGGATGGGAGGGGGAACAAGATACATGATCATGTGATATGGGCTGGTTAGGTAGGCCCAGTAATACAAGTATGAGGCTGTCATAGGAAAGGAGCACACAATCATGTAGGATACACTAGGGAAGGGAGAGGGTACAAGATACATGATCATGTGATTTGGGCTAGTTAGGTAGGTCCAGTAATACAAGTACGAGGCAGCCATAGGAAAGGAGCACACGATCCTGTAGAATACACTAGGGAAGGGAGAGGGTACAAGATACATGATAATGTGATTTGGGCTGGTTAGGTAGGTCCACTAATACAAGTACAGGCTGTCATAGGAAAGGAGCACACGATCATGTAGAATACACTAGGGAAGGGAGAGGGTACAAGATACATGATCATGTGATTTGGGCTGGTTAGGTAGGTCCAGTAATACAAGTACAGGCTGTCATAGGACAGGAGCACACGATCATGTAGAATACACTAGGGAAGGGAGGGGGTACAAGATACATGATCATGTGATTTGGGCTGGTTAGGTAGGTCCAGTAATACAAGTATGAGGCAGTCATAGGAAGGGAGCACACGATCATGTAGAATACACTAGGGAAGGGAGAGGGTACAAGATACAAGATCATGTGATTTGGGCTGGTTAGGTAGGTTCAGTAAGACCCTGCCAAAGGTTTACAATCTAAGTGGAAGGGAGATAGACACACTAGGTAGGGATGTAGAAATATTGTGCCTCCTTCTGTCCTCCTTTTTTCCTCTTGCTGTCCCCAATCGTACCTCCTTTATGTGACTATGCACTATGGTGGAATAAAATAGTGCTACAACTGCATTTATCCAGGTAGAGACCAAGTCTTTTTCTTCTGTGCTGTGGACTTCTTGCACCCTGAGGGATCCGGGTGTGGACTGGTTGACTCCCTGGCTTAATTATATTATAACAGTTTAGCTCCTGGAACTGCTTCTTCTTTTTTCCCTATCGTATCTCCTTCTGTTCCCCTTTCTGCCTCCTTCAGTCCCCTCTGTGCCTTCTTCTGTCACCTATTTTGACTTCTTCTAGCCCCCGTGCCTCCTTCTGTCCCCTTGTAACTCCCTCTGTCCCCCATGCTCCCTTCTGTCCCCTTGTGCTACCTCTGCCCCCCTAAGCATCCCTCTATCTCACTGTGACTCCTTATATCCCCTTGTGCCACTATCTCTCCCTGTCCCCTTCCCGCACTACCCCAGCTTAGTGTGTAAATGCAGAGTATAGTGCAGCAGAGGCTGTGCTCTCACCTCTCTGCTGGAGTCCAGTGCTGTGCCTGTGTGACTATCCTGTCTGTCCCCATCCCCTTCCTGCACTACCCCAGCTTAGTGTGTAAATGCAGAGTATAGTGCAGCAGAAGCTGTGCTCTCACCTCTCCGCTGGAGTCCAGTGCTGTGCCTGTGTGACCATCGTCTGTCCCCATCCCCTTCCTGCACTACCCCAGATTAGTGTGTAAATGTAGAGTATAGTGCAGCAGAAGCTGTGCTCTCACCTCTCTGCTGGAGTCCAGTGCTGTGCCTGTGTGACCATCTTGTCTGTCCCCATCCCCCTCCTGCTGTCCCCCAGCTTAGTGTGTAAATGCAGAGTATAGTGCAGCAGAAGCTGTGCTCTCACCTCTCTGCTGGAGTCCAGTGCTGTGCCTGTGTGACCATCCTGTCTGTCCCCATCCCCTTCCTGCACTCCCCCAGCTTAGTGTGTAAATGCAGAGTATAGTGCAGCAGAAGCTGTGCTCTCACCTCACCGCTGGAGTCCAGTGCTGTGCCTGTGTGACCATCCTGTCTGTCCCCATCCCCCTCCTGCACTCCCCCAGCTAGGGTGTAAATGCAGAGTGTAATGCAGCAGAAGCTGTGCTCTCACCTCTCTGCTGGAGTCCAGTGCTGTGCCTGTGTGACCATCCTGTCTGTCCCCATACCCTTCCTGCACTCCCCCAGCTTAGTGTGTAAATGCAGAGTATAGTGCAGCAGAAGCTGTGCTCTCACCTCTCCGCTGGAGTCCAGTGCTGTGCCTGTGTGACCATCCTGTCCGACCCCATCCCCCTCCTGCACTAACCCAGCTTAGTGTGTAAATGCAGAGTATAGTGCAGCAGAAGCTGTGCTCTCACCTCTCTGCTGGAGTCCAGTGCTGTGCCTGTGTGACCATCCTGTCTGTCCCCATCCCCTTCCTGCACTCCCCCAGCTTAGTGTGTAAATGCAGAGTATAGTGCAGCAGAAGCTGTGCTCTCACCTCTCCGCTGGAGTCCAGTGCTGTGCCTGTGTGACCATCCTGTCCGACCCCATCCCCCTCCTGCACTAACCCAGCTTAGTGTGTAAATGCAGAGTATAGTGCAGCAGAAGCTGTGCTCTCACCTCTCCGCTGGAGTCCAGTGCTGTGCCTGTGTGACCATCCTGTCCGACCCCATCCCCCTCCTGCACTAACCCAGCTTAGTGTGTAAATGCAGAGTATAGTGCAGCAGAAGCTGTGCTCTCACCTCTCTGCTGTAGTCCAGTGCTGTGCCTGTGTGACCATCCTGTCTGTCCCCATCCCCCTCCTGCACTCCCCCAGCTTAGTGTGTAAATGCAGAGTATAGTGCAGCAGAAGCTATGCTCTCACCTCTCCGCTGGAGTCCAGTGCTGTGCCTGTGTGACCATCCTGTCTGTCCCCATCCCCCTCCTGCTTTCCCCCAGCTTTGTGTGTAAATCCAAAGTATAGTGCAGCAGAAGCTGTGCTCTCACCTCTCTGTTGGAGTCCAGTGCTGTGCCTGTGTGACCATCCTGTCTGTCCCCATCCCCTTCCTGCTTTCCCCCAGCTTAGTGTGTAAATGCAGAGTATAGTGCAGCAGAAGCTGTGCTCTCACCTCTCCGCTGGAGTCCAGTGCTGTGCCTGTGTGACCATCCTGTCTGTCCCCATCCCCGTCCTGCACTCCCCCAGCTTAGTGTGTAAATGCAGAGTATAGTGCAGCAGAAGCTGTGCTCTCACCTCTCTGCTGGAGTCCAGTACTGTGCCTGTGTGACCATCCTGTCTGTCCCCATCCCCTTCCTGCTCTCCCCCAGCTTAGTGTGTAAATGCAGAGTATAGTGCAGCAGAAGCTGTGCTCTCACCTCTCCGCTGGAGTCCAGTGCTGTGCCTGTGTGACCATCCTGTATGTCCCCATCCCCCTCCTGCTCTCCCCCAGCTTAGTGTGTAAATGCAGAGTATAGTGCAGCAAAAGCTGTGCTCTCACCTCTCTGCTGGAGTCCAGTGCTCTGCCTGTGTGACCATCCTGTCTGTCCCCATCCCCTTCCTGCACTCCCCCAGCTTAGTGTGTAAATGCAGAGTATAGTGCAGCAGAAGCTGTGCTCTCACCTCTCTGCTGGAGTCCAGTGCTGTGCCTGTGTGACCATCCTGTCTGTCCCCATCCCCTTCCTGCACTACCCCAGATTAGTGTGTAAATGCAGAGTATAGTGCAGCAGAAGCTGTGCTCTCACCTCTCCGCTGGAGTCCAGTGCTGTGCCTGTGTGACCATCCTGTCTGTCTCCTGCTCCCTCTAGTGCTGGCTCTCCTCGTGTTGCGTGTAATCATGCTACATGCGGTAGGAGATGCTGGACACTAGGTGGAGTGGTGAGTGGGCAGGCAGAAGCACAGCACTGGACTCAAGCGGAGAGGTGAGAGCACAGCTTCTGCTGCACTATACTCTGCATTTACACACTAAGCTGGGGTAGTGCAGGAAGGGGATGGGGACAGACAGGATGGTCGCATAGGCACAGCACTGGACTCCAGCGGAGAGGTGAGAGCACAGCTTCTGCTGCACTATACTCTGCATTTACACACTAAGCTGGGGGAGTGCAGGAGGGGGATGGGGACCGACAGGATGGTCACACAGGCACAGCACTGGACTCCAGCAGAGAGGTAAGAGCACAGGGCAGAGCTGGCATTGCTGGTCCTGTGGCTGGTGCAGGGCAGAGTTGGCATTGCTGGTCCTGTGGCTGGTGCGGGGCAGAGCTGGCATTGCTTTTCTTGTGGCTGGTGCAGGGCAGAGCTGGCATTGCTAGTCTTGAGGCCGGTGAAGGGCAGAGCTGGCATTGCTGGACCTGTGGCCGGTGCATGTCAGAGCTGGCATTGCTGGTCCTGTGGCCGGTGCGGGGCAGAGCTGGCATTGCTGGTCTTGAGGCCGGTGCGGGGCAGTAGCTAGCATTGCTGGTCTTGTGGCTGGTGCAGGGCAGAGTTGGCATTGCTGGTCTTGAGGCCGGTGCGGGTCAGAGCTGGCATTGCTGGTCTTGAGGCCGGTGCGGGTCAGAGCTGGCATTGCTGTTCTTTAGGCCGGTGCAGGTCAGAGCTGGCATTGCTGGACCTGTGGCTGGTGCGGAGCAGAGCTGGCATTGCGGGTCCTGTGGCTGGTGCAGGGCAGAGCTGGCATTGCTGGTCCTGTTGCTGGTGCAGGGCAGAGCTGGCATTGCTGGTCCTGTGGCTGGTGCAGGTCAGAGCTGGCATTGCTTGTCCTGTGGCTGGTGCAGGGCAGAGCTGGCATTGCTGGTCCTGTGGCTGGTGCAGGGCAGAGCTGGCATTGCTGGTCCTGTGGCTGGTGCAGGGCAGAGCTGGCATTGCTGGTCCTGTGGCTGGTGCAGGGCAGAGCTGGCATTGCTGGTCTTGTGTCCGGTGCAGGTCAGAGCTGGCATTGCTGGTCCTGTGGCTGGTGCAGGGCAGGGCTGGCATTGCTGGTCTTGTGGCTGGTGCAGGGCAGAGCTGGTATTGCTGGTCCTGTGGCAGGTGGGGGGCAGAGCTGGCATTGCTGGTCTTGTGGCTGGTGCAGGTCAGAGCTGGCATTGCTGGTCTTGTGGCTGGTGCAGGGCAGAGCTGGCATTGCTTTTCTTGTGGCTGGTGCAGGGCAGAGCTGGCATTGCTGGTCTTGTGGCTGGTGCAGGGCAGAGCTGGTATTGCTGGTCTTGTGGCTGGTGCAGGTCAGAGCTGGCATTGCTGGTCTTGTGTCCGGTGCAGGGCAGAGCTGGCATTGCTGGACTTGTGGCTGGTGCGGGGCAGAGCTGGCATTGCTGGTCTTGAGGCCGGTGCGGGGCAGAGCTAGCATTGCTGGTCCTGTGGCCGGTGCATGATAGAGCTGGCATTGCTGGTCCTGTGGCTGGTGCAGGGCAGAGCTGGCATTGCTGGTCCTGTGGCCGGTGCAGGTCAGAGCTGGCATTGCTGGTCCTGTGGCTGGTGCAGGGCAGAGCTGGCATTGCTGGTCCTGTGGCCGGTGCAGGTCAGAGCTGGCATTGCTGGTCCTGTGGCTGGTGCAGGGCAGAGCTGGCATTGCTGGTCCTGTGTCCGGTGCAGGGCAGAGCTGGCATTGCTGGTCCTGTGGCCGGTGCAGGTCAGAGCTGGCATTGCTGGTCTTGTGGCTGGTGCAGGTCAGAGCTGGCATTGCTGGTCTTGAGGCCGGTGCAGGACAGAGCTGGCATTGCTGGTCTTGAGGCCGGTGCAGAGCAGAGCTGGCATTGCTGGTCCTGTGGTTGGTGCAGGGCAGAGCTGGCATTGCTGGTCCTGTGGCTGGTGCAGGGCAGAGTTAGCATTGTTGGTCTTGAGGCTGGTGCAGGGCAGAGCTGGCATTGCTGGTCCTGTGGCTGGTACAGGGCAGAGCTGGCATTGCAGTTCCTGTGGCTGGTGCAGGTCAGAGCTGGTATTGCTGGTCTTGTGTCCGGTGCAGGTCAGAGCTGGCATTGCTGGTCCTGTGGCTGGTGCAGGGCAGAGCTGGCATTGCTGGACCTGTGGCTGGTGCAGGGCAGAGCTGGCATTGCTGGTCCTGTGGCCGGTGCAGGGCAGAGCTGGCATTGCTGGTCCTGTGGCTGGTGCGGGGCAGAGCTGGCATTGCTAGTCTTGAGGCCGTTGCAGGGCAGAGCTGGCATTGCTGTTCTTGTGTCCAGTGCAGGGCAGAGCTGGCATTGCTAGTCTTGAGGCCGGTGCACGGCAGAGCTGGCATTGCTGGTCTTGTGGCCGGTGCAGGGCAGAGCTGGCATTGCTGGTCCTGTGGCTGGTGCGGGGCAGAGCTGGCATTGCTAGTCTTGAGGCCGGTGCAGGGCAAAGCTGGCATTGCTGGTCTTGTGGCTGGTGCAGGGCAGAGCTGGCATTGGTAGTCTTGAGGCCGGTGCAGGGCAAAGCTGGCATTGCTGGTCTTGTGGCTGGTGCAGGGCAGAGCTGGCATTGGTAGTCTTGAGGCTGGTGCAGGGCAGAGCTGGCACGGCTGGTCTTGTGGCTGGTGCGGGGCAGAGTTGGCATTGCTGGACCTGTGGCCGGTGCAAGGCAGAGCTGGCATTGCTGGTCTTGTGGCTGGTGCAGGGCAGAGTTGGCATTGTTGGTCTTGAGGCCGGTGCAGGTCAGAGCTGGCATTGCTGGTCCTGTGGCTGGTGCAGGGCAGAGCTGGCATTGCTGGTCCTGTGGCTGGTGCAGGGCAGAGCTGGCATTGCTGGTCCTGTGGCTGGTGCAGGACAGAGCTGGCATTGCTGGTCTTGAGGCCGGTGCAGGGCAGAGCTGGCATTGCTGGTCCTGTGGCTGGTGCAGGGCAGAGCTGGCATTGCTGGTCCTGTGGCTGGTGCGGGGCAGAGCTGGCATTGCTGGTCTTGTGGCTGGTGCAGGGCAGAGCTGGCATTGCTGGTCTTGTGGCTGGTGCAGGGCAGAGCTGGCATTGCTTTTCTTGTGGCTGGTGCAGGGCAGAGCTGGCATTGCTGTTCTTTAGGCCGGTGCAGGGCAGAGCTGGCATTGCTGGACCTGTGGCTGATGCAGGGCAGAGCTGGCATTGCTGGTCTTGTGGCTGGTGCAGGGCAGAGCTGGCATTGCTGGTCCTGTGGCTGGTGCAGGGCAGAGCTGGCATTGCTGGTCTTGTGGCTGATGCAGGTCGGAGCTGGCATTGCTGGTCTTGTGGCTGGTGCAGGGCAGAGCTGGCATTGCTAGTCTTGTGGCTGGTGCAGGGCAGAGCTGGCATTGCTAGTCTTGTGGCTGGTGCAGGGCAGAGCTGGCATTGCTGGTCTTGTAGCCGGTGCAGGGCAGAGCTGGCATTGCTGATTCTGTGGCTGGTGCAGGTCAGAGCTGGCATTGCTGATTCTGTGGCTGGTGCAGGTCAGAGCTGGCATTGCTGATTCTGTGGCTGGTGCAGGTCAGAGCTGGCATTATTGGTCTTGAGGCTGGTGCAGGGCAGAGCTCGCATTGCTGATTCTGTGGCTGGTGCAGGGCAGGGCTGGCATTACTGGTCTTGAGGCTGGTGCAGGGCAGAGCTGGCATTGCTGATTCTGTGGCCGGTGCAGGTCAGAGCTGGCATTGCTGGTCCTGTGGCTGGTGCAGAGCAGAGCTGGCATTGCTGGTCCTGTGGCTGGTGCAGGGCGGAGCTGGTATTGCTGGTCCTGTAGTTGGTGCAGGGCAGAGCTGGTATTGCTGGTCTTGTGGCTGGTGCAGGGCAGAGCTGGCATTGCTGGTCTTGAGGCTGGTGCAGGGCAGAGCTGGCATTGCTGGACCAGTGGCTGGTGCAGGTCAGAGCTGGCATTGCTGGTCCTGTAGTTGGTGCAGGGCAGAGCTGGTATTGCTGGTCTTGTGGCTGGTGCAGGGCAGAGCTGGCATTGCTGGTCTTGAGGCTGGTGCAGGGCAGAGCTGGCATTGCTGGACCAGTGGCTGGTGCAGGTCAGAGCTGGCATTGCTGGTCTTGTGGCTGGTGCAGGGCAGAGCTGGCATTGCTGGTCTTGAGGCTGGTGCAGGGCAGAGCTGGCATTGCTGGTCCTGTGGCTGGTGCAGGTCAGAGCTGGCATTGCTGATTCTGTGGCTGGTGCAGGTCAGAGCTGGCATTATTGGTCTTGAGGCTGGTGCAGGGCAGAGCTGGCATTGCTGGTCCTGTGGCTGGTGCAGGGCAGAGCTCGCATTGCTGATTCTGTGGCTGGTGCAGGGCAGGGCTGGCATTACTGGTCTTGTGGCTGGTGCGGGGCAGAGCTGGCATTGCTGGTCCTGTGGCCGGTGCAGGGCAGAGCTGGCATTGCTGGTCCTGTGGCTGGTGCGGGGCAGAGCTGGCATTGCTGGTCTTGTGGCCGGGGTAGGGCAGAGCTGGCATTGCTGGTCCTGTGGCTGGTGCAGGGCAGAGCTGGCATTGCTGGTCTTGTGGCCGGGGTAGGGCAGAGCTGGCATTGCTGGTCCTGTGGCTGGTGCAGGGCAGAGCTGGCATTGCTGGTCTTGCGGCCGGGGTAGGGCAGAGCTGGCATTGCTGGTCTTGAGGCCGGTGCAGGGCAGAGCTGGCATTGCTGGTCCTGTGGCTGGTGCAGGGCAGAGCTGGCATTGCTGGTCTTGTGGCTGGTGCAGGTCAGAGCTGGCATTGCTGGTCCTGTGGCTGGTGCAGTGCAGAGCTGGCATTGCTGGTCTTGCGGCCGGGGTAGGGCAGAGCTGGCATTGCTGGTCCTGTGGCTGGTGCAGGGCAGAGCTGGCATTGCTGGTCTTGTGGCTGGTGCAGGTCAGAGCTGGCATTGCTGGTCCTGTGGCTGGTGCAGTGCAGAGCTGGCATTGCTGGTCTTGCGGCCGGGGTAGGGCAGAGCTGGCATTGCTGGTCTTGAGGCTGGTGCAGGTCAGAGCTGGCATTGCTGGTCTTGAGGCTGGTGCGGGGCAGAGCTGGCATTGCTGGTCTTGTGTCCAGTGCAGGGCAGAGCTGGCATTGCTGGTCTTGAGGCTGGTGCAGGGCAGAGCTGGCATTTCTGGTCCTGTGGCTGGTGCAGGGCAGAGCTGGCATTGCTGGTCCTGTGGCTGGTGCAGGGCAGAGCTGGCATTTCTGGTCCTGTGGCTGGTGCAGGGCAGAGTTGGCATTACTGGTCTTGTGGCTGGTGCGGGGCAGAGCTGGCATTGCTGGTCCTGTGGCCGGTGCAGGGCAGAGCTGGCATTGCTGGTCCTGTGGCTGGTGCGGGGCAGAGCTGGCATTGCTGGTCTTGTGGCCGGGGTAGGGCAGAGCTGGCATTGCTGGTCCTGTGGCTGGTGCAGGGCAGAGCTGGCATTGCTGGTCTTGTGGCCGGGGTAGGGCAGAGCTGGCATTGCTGGTCCTGTGGCTGGTGCAGGGCAGAGCTGGCATTGCTGGTCCTGTGGCTGGTGCAGGTCAGAGCTGGCATTGCTGGTCTTGAGGCTGGTGCAGGGCAGAGCTGGTATTGCTGGACCTGTGGCCGGGGTAGGGCAGAGCTGGCATTGCTGGTCTTGAGGCTGGTGCAGGGCAGAGCTGGCATTGCTGGTCTTGAGGCTGGTGCGGTGCAGAGCTGGCATTGCTGGTCTTGTGTCCAGTGCAGGGCAGAGCTGGCATTGCTGGTCCTGTGGCTGGTGCGGGGCAGAGTTGGCATTGCTGGTCCTGTGGCTGGTGCAGGGCAGAGCTGGCATTGCTGGTCCTGTGGCTGGTGCAGGGCAGAGCTGGCATTGCTGGTCCTGTAGCTGGTGCAGGGCAGAGCTGGCATTGCTGTTCTTGTGGCTGGTGCAGGGCAGAGCTGGCATTGCTGGTCTTGAGGATGGTGCAGGGCAGAGTTGGCATTGCTGGTCCTGTGGCTGGTGCAGGTCAGAGCTGGCATTGCTGATTCTGTGGCTGGTGCAGGGCAGAGCTGGCATTGCTGGTCTTGAGGCTGGTGCAGGGCAGAGCTGGCATTGCTGGTCTTGTGTCCGGTGCAGGGCAGAGCTGGCATTGCTGGTCTTGTGGCTGGTGCAGGGCAGAGCTGGCATTGCTGGTCTTGAGGCTGGTGCAGGGCAGAGCTGACATTGCTGGTCCTGTGGCTGGTGCAGGTCAGAGCTGGCATTGCTGGTCCTGTGGCTGGTGCAGGTCAGAGCTGGCATTGCTGATTCTGTGGCTGGTGCAGGTCAGAGCTGGCATTGCTGGTCTTGAGGCTGGTGCAGGGCAGAGCTGGCATTGCTGGTCTTGTGTCCGGTGCAGGGCAGAGCTGGCATTGCTGGTCTTGTGGCTAGTGCAGGGCAGAGCTGGCATTGCTGGTCTTGAGGCTGGTGCAGGGCAGAGCTGACATTGCTGGACCTGTGGCTGGTGCAGGGCAGAGCTGGCATTGCTGGACCTGTGGCTGGTGCAGGGCAGAGCTGGCATTGCTGGTCCTGTGGCTGGTGCAGGGCAGAGCTGGCATTGCTGGTCCTGTGGCTGGTGCAGGTCAGAGCTGGCATTGCTGATTCTGTGGCTGGTGCAGGTCAGAGCTGGCATTGCTGGTCTTGAGGCTGGTGCAGGGCAGGGCTGGCAGTATTGGTCTTGAGGCTGGTGCAGGGCAGAGCTGGCATTGCTGGTCCTGTGGCTGGTGCAGGGCAGAGCTGGCATTGCTGATTCTGTGGCTGGTGCAGGGCAGGGCTGGCATTACTGGTCTTGAGGCTGGTGCAGGGCAGAGCTAGCATTGCTGGTCTTGTGGCCGGGGTAGGGCAGAGCTGGCATTGCTGGTCCTGTGGCTGGTGCAGGGCAGAGCTGGCATTGCTGGTCTTGTGGCCGGGGTAGGGCAGAGCTGGCATTGCTGGTCCTGTGGCTGGTGCAGGGCAGAGCTGGCATTGCTGGTCTTGCGGCCGGGGTAGGGCAGAGCTGGCATTGCTGGTCTTGAGGCCGGTGCAGGTCAGAGCTGGCATAGCTGGTCTTGTGGCTGGTGCAGAGCAGAGCTGTCATTGCTGGTCTTGAGGCTGGAGCAGGTCAGAGCTGGTATTGCTGGTCCTGTGGCAGGTGCAGGGCAGAGCTGGCATTGCTTGTCTTGTGTCCGGTGCAGGTCAGAGCTGGCATTGCAGTTCCTGTGGCTGGTGCAGGTCAGAGCTGGCATTGCTGGTCTTGAGGCCGGTGCAGGGCAGAGCTGGTATTGCTGGTCTTGTGTCCGGTGCAGGTCTGAGCTGGCATTGCTGGTCTTGTGGCCGGTGCAGGTCAGAGCTGGCATTGCTGGTCCTGTGGCTGTAGCAGGGCAGAGCTCGCATTGCTGGTCTTGAGGCCGGTGCAGGGCAGAGCTGGCATTGCTGGTCTGAGGCTGGTGCAGGGCAGAGCTGGCATTGCTGGTCTTGTAGCCGGTGCAGGGCAGAGCTGGCATTGCTGGTCTTGTAGCCGGTGCAGGGCAGAGCTGGCATTGCTGGTCCTGTGGCTGGTGCAGGGCAGAGCTGGCATTGCTGGACTTGTGGCTGGTGCAGGGCAGAGCTGGCATTGCTGGTCCTGTGGCTGGTGCAGGGCAGGGCTGGCATTACTGGTCTTGAGGCTGGTGCAGGGCAGAGCTGGCATTGCTAGTCCTGTGGCCGGTGCAGGGCAGAGCTGGCATTGCTGGTCTTGTGGCCGGGGTAGGGCAGATCTGGCATTGCTGGTCCTGTGGCTGGTGCAGGGCAGAGCTGGCATTGCTGGTCTTGTGGCCGGGGTAGGGCAGAGCTGGCATTGCTGGTCTTGAGGCTGGTGCGGGGCAGAGCTGGCATTGCTGGTCTTGTGTCCAGTGCAGGGCAGAGCTGGCATTGCTGGTCTTGAGGCTGGTGCAGGGCAGAGTTGGCATTGCTGGTCTTGAGTCTGGTGCAGGTCAGAGCTGGTATTGCTGGTCCTGTGACTGGTGCAGGGCAGAGCTGGCATTGCTGGTCTTGTGTCCATGCAGGGCAGAGCTGGCATTGCTGGTCTTGTGGCTGGTGCAGGGCAGAGTTGGCATTGTTGGTCTTGAGGCCGGTGCAGGTCAGAGCTGGTATTGCTGGTCCTGTGGCTGGTGCAGGGCAGAGCTGGCATTGCTTGTCTTGTGTCCGGTGCAGGTCAGAGCTGGCATTGCAGTTCCTGTGGTTGGTGCAGGTCAGAGCTGGCATTGCTGGTCTTGAGGCCGGTGCAGGGCAGAGCTGGCATTGCTGGTCTTGAGGCCGGTGCAGGGCAGAGCTGGCATTGCTGTTCCTGTGGCTGGTACAAGGCAGAGCTGGCATTGCTGGTCTTGAGGCCGGTGCGGGGCAGAGCTGGCATTGCTGGTCTTGTGTCCGGTGCAGGGCAGAGCTGGCATTGCTGTTCCTGTGGCTGGTACAGGGCAGAGCTGGCATTGCTGGTCTTGAGGCCGGTGCGGGGCAGAGCTGGCATTGCTGGTCTTGTGTCCATGCAGGGCAGAGCTGGCATTGCTGGTCTTGTGTCCGGTGCAGGTCAGAGCTGGCATTGCTGGTCTTGTGTCCGGTGCAGGTCAGAGCTGGCATTGCTGGTCCTGTGACTGGTGCAGGCAGAGCTGGCATTGCTGGTCTTGTGTCCATGCAGGGCAGAGCTGGCATTGCTGGTCCTGTGACTGGTGCAGGGCAGAGCTGGCATTGCTGGTCTTGAGTCCGGTGCAGGTCAGAGCTGGCATTGCTGGTCCTTTGGCTGGTGCAGGGCAGAGCTGGTATTGCTGGTCCTGTGGCTGGTGCAGGGCAGAGCTGGCATTGCTGGTCCTGTGGCTGGTGCAGGGCAGAGCTGGCATTGCTGGTCTTGTGTCCGGTGCAGGTCAGAGCTAGCATTGCTGGTCCTGTGGCTGGTGCAGGGCAGGGCTGGCATTGCTGGTCCTGTGGCTGGTGCAGGGCAGAGCTGGCATTGCTGGTCTTGTGTCCATGCAGGGCAGAGCTGGCATTGCTGGTCCTGTGACTGGTGCAGGGCAGAGCTGGCATTGCTGGTCTTGAGTCCGGTGCAGGTCAGAGCTGGCATTGCTGGTCCTGTGGCTGGTGCAGGGCAGAGCTGGTATTGCTGGTCCTGTGGCTGGTGCAGGGCAGAGCTGGCATTGCTGGTCCTGTGGCTGGTGCAGGGCAGAGCTGGCATTGCTGGTCTTGTGTCCGGTGCAGGTCAGAGCTAGCATTGCTGGTCCTGTGGCTGGTGCAGGGCAGGGCTGGCATTGCTGGTCCTGTGGCTGGTGCAGGGCAGAGCTGGCATTGCTGGTCTTGTGTCCGGTGCAGGTCAGAGCTGGCATTGCTGGTCCTGTGGCTGGTGCAGGGCAGGGCTGGCATTGCTGGTCTTGTGTCCATGCAGGGCAGAGCTGGCATTGCTGGTCTTGTGTCCGGTTCAGGTCAGAGCTGGCATTGCTGGTCTTGTGGCTGGTGCAGGGCAGAGCTGGCATTGCTGGTCTTGTGTCCATGCAGGGCAGAGCTGGCATTGCCATTCCTGTGGCTGATGCAGGTCGGAGCTGGCATTGCTGGTCCTGTAGCTGGTGCAGGGCAGAGCTGGCATTGCTAGCAGCTGCGGTGCCATTGTTCTGTACAGAATGGCACATACCCGCGTTCCGTTGGCTGCCTGTGAGCTGTGTCAGACCTCTGTGCCAAGCCCATAAATATGGAGACAATGGCAGTGCTTGCGTGCCAGTTAATTACTTTCTCTTCTCATTAGAGCGGGCCTCTCTCGGCGTGCCAGCGTACAAGCGGCAGCGTTCGGCGGCTCCAGCCAAGCCGTTTGTTGGGAAGCTGCAGACAAGCGACCTTCCAAGGCGATGTGCGCCCTCGCCGCACCAGCTGACTGCGCCCCCAATTCCCCCGGATGGCTCGCGCTGATTATTGTCTGCACAAAAACACACATTTGTACCTGGCGCGCGGCGAGACGGCCGAACAATGAGCCGCACGGTTATAATTTATGAGCCGCTAAACCGCAAAACAAAACTTGTCTCCTAGAGGCAGAGGAGCGGGCGAGCGATCCCCGAGGGAAGCAGGGAATGTGGGGGTACCAGCCCCCCTGCGTCACCCTGCGCTTTGTCATGGGTGGTGGGGAGGGGTCGCCGCAGACCTACACTCCGCCCCTCCGTGTCCCACATAAAGGGGAACAGACCATCATCAGAAGTGAACGTTCTTCCTCTGCAGACATCAGCAGACCAGCAAGAAACACGGGGGGCTCATTCTCACCACAGCGCATGTCCGCATGCGTGTCTCCCGGCAGTCTAATGGTGCCCACATACGGTACAATCTCCCAATCCACGGCACGATCACTTGGATTGGATAAAGTCAATGGTGGCGTTCCAAGACCAGCGATTGTTCTAACGCTCGTTCCGCCAATCCAAATCATAAATACAATTATTTTAGCCTGATCAGATAGCATATTATATCACCCTCCTTTGGTGGACCCATACAATCGTTTCCGATCGATCGTATCTGTAGGATCAGACAGTCGATAATGGGCCTTAAAGCTGCTCATTAGAGGTACAATCTCCCAAACGCTCGAGCATACAATCGATCGCTAATGGTGCAGTTTGCTGACAAGCATTCTAAGCATTGAATTTTAGTCAGATCAGATTGCTTATGATTTTATCCTCCATTGGTGGGCCTGAACAATCATTCCCGATTGATCGCAGCGATCGGATCTGACAGTCAATGGTTGAGGAATGTTGATGCTTTATGAGCAGCTTAGGCCTTTCTACTTTCAGTTACTGTCAGTGCAGACGCGGTATGTGTTCTGAGGTGAGGGAAGAGGGTCCAGGCTTGCTGCCAGCCGCTGCATTAGTGCAGGTGTGGATATGAGCAGCACAGACTCCTGCTCTGTGCAGCAATGGGGAGGTTTCTGGGCAGACAGCAGAGAAGCATATCCAGCTTCTGTCAGTATTGGGGATATATAGCTGGCTGCACTGGCGCACGGAGGGGGTATTCCGGGTGTCTGCAACACCCCCGGACACTGAAGTCACAGTGTTATTATTATTATTGATCTGTGTAGCGCCACCTTCTTCTGTAGCGCTGTACAATATGATCCGGGAGTAGAAGGCACAGAGAGGACAGCAGAAGTACCACTTCTGTAAATAGCTGTTGCAAGAAACAATAGGGGACGGAACCTTGGCCTTGTGAGCTGACAATCTAAAGGAAAAGAGTAGCATTAAACAGTAAAAGTCTTGCAGGGTGTAGGCGCACGTGGTGATTGTGGGAGGGGCCACACATGGTGGTTGTGGGAGGGGCCACACATGGGACTCTATAATTTGGAGAATGTGTAGAATTTCGGGCCTGGCTATGCTGTCAACGCAAGTTTTCCGGCTTCAGAGATTTATTGGGGCGGCCTGTTATATTTAGCCATAGTACTTCCATGCTGCACCAACAAAATGGCAGCTATTCTGCTAGCTCTGTATAGTACCTGTACCATGTAAATGGCAGCTATTCTGCTAGCTCTGTATAGTGCCTGTACTATGTAAATGGCAGCTATTCTGCTAGCTCTGTATAGCGCCTGTACCATGTAAATGGCAGCTATTCTGCTAGCTCTGTATAGCGCCTGTACCATGTAAATGGCAGCTATTCTGCTAGCTCTGTATAGCGCTTGTACCATGTAAATGGCAGCTATTCTGCTAGCTCTGTGTAGTGCCTGTACCATGTAAATTGCAGCTATTCTGCTAGCTCTGTATAGTGCCTGTACCATGTAAATGGCAGCTATTCTGCTAGCTCTGTATAGTGCCTGTACCATGTAAATGGCAGCTATTCTGCTAGCTCTGTATAGCGCCTGTACCATGTAAATGGCAGCTATTCTGCTAGCTCTGTATAGTTCCTGTACCATGTAAATGGCAGCTATTCTGCTAGCTCTGTATAGCTCCTGTACCATGTAAATGGCAGCTATTCTGCTAGCTCTGTATAGCGCCTGTACCATGTAAATAGCAGCTATTCTGCTAGCTCTGTATAGCGCCTGTACCATGTAAATGGCAACTATTCTGCTAGCTCTGCATAGCGCCTGTACCATGTAAATGGCAGCTATTCTGCTAGCTCTGTATAGTGCCTGTACCATGTAAATGGCAGCTATTCTGCTAGCTCTGTATAGTGCCTGTACCATGTAAATGGCAGCTATTCTGCTAGCTCTGTATAGAGCCTGTAACATGTAAATGGCAGCTATTCTGCTAGCTCTGTATAGCGCCTGTACCATGTAAATGGCAGCTATTCTGCTAGCTCTGTATAGTGCCTGTACCATGTAAGTGGCAGCTATTCTGCTAGCTCTGTATAGTGCCTGTACCATGTAAATGGCAGCTATTCTGCTAGCTCTGTATAGTGCCTGTACCATGTAAATGGCAGCTATTCTGCTAGCTCTGTATAGTGCCTGTACCATGTAAATGGCAGCTATTCTGCTAGCTCTGTATAGCTCCTGTACCATGTAAATGGCAGCTATTCTGCTAGCTCTGTATAGTGCCTGTACCATGTGAATGGCAGCTCTTCTGCTAGCTCTGTATAGTGCCTGTACCATGTAAATGGCAGCTATTCTGCTAGCTCTGTATAGTGCCTGTAACATGTAAATGGCAGCTATTCTGCTAGCTCTGTATAGTGCCTGTACCATGTAAATGGCAGCTATTCTGCTAGCTCTGTATAGCGCCTGTACCATGTAAATGGCAGCTATTCTGCTAGCTCTGTATAGTGCCTGTACCATGTAAATGGCAGCTATTCTGCTAGCTCTGTATAGTGCCTGTACCATGTAAATGGCAGCTATTCTGCTAGCTCTGTATAGTGCCTGTACCATGTAAATGGCAGCTATTCTGCTAGCTCTGTATAGCGCCTGTACCATGTAAATGGCAGCTATTCTGCTAGCTCTGTATAGTGCCTGTACCATGTAAATGGCAGCTATTCTGCTAGCTCTGTATAACGCCTGTACCATGTAAATGGCAGCTATTCTGCTAACTCTGTATAGCTCCTGTACCATGTAAATGGCAGCTATTCTGCTAGCTCTGTAGAGAGCCTGTAACATGTAAATGGCAGCTATTCTGCTAGCTCTGTATAGTGCCTGTACCATGTAAATGGCAGCTATTCTGCTAGCTCTGTATAGTGCCTGTACCATGTAAATGGCAGCTATTCTGCTAGCTCTGTATAGTGCCAGTACCATGTAAATGGCAGCTATTCTGCTAGCTCTGTGTAGTGCCTGTACCATGTAAATTGCAGCTATTCTGCTAGCTCTGTATAGTGCCTGTACCATGTAAATGGCAGCTATTCTGCTAGCTCTGTATAGCTCCTGTACCATGTAAATGGCAGCTATTCTGCTAGCTGTGTATAGTGCCTGTACCATGTAAATGGCAGCTATTCTGCTAGCTCTGTGTAGTGCCTGTACCATGTAAATGGCAGCTATTCTGCTAGCTCTGTATAGCGCCTGTACCATGTAAATGGCAGCTATTCTGCTAGCTCTGTCTAGTGCCTGTACCATGTAAATGGCAGCTATTCTGCTAGCTCTGTATAGTGCCTGTACCATGTAAATGGCAGCTATTCTGCTAGCTCTGTATAGCGCCTGTACCATGTAAATGGCAGCTATTCTGCTAGCTCTGTATAGTTCCTGTACCATGTAAATGGCAGCTATTCTGCTAGCTCTGTATAGCTCCTGTACCATGTAAATGGCAGCTATTCTGCTAGCTCTGTATAGCGCCTGTACCATGTAAATGGCAGCTATTCTGCTAGCTCTGTATAGAGCCTGTAACATGTAAATGGCAGCTATTCTGCTAGCTCTGTATAGCGCCTGTACCATGTAAATGGCAGCTATTCTGCTAGCTCTGTATAGTGCCTGTACCATGTAAATGGCAGCTATTCTGCTAGCTCTGTATAGTGCCTGTACCATGTAAATGGCAGCTATTCTGCTAGCTCTGTATAGTGCCTGTACCATGTAAATGGCAGCTATTCTGCTAGCTGTGTATAGCTCCTGTACCATGTAAATGGCAGCTATTCTGCTAGCTCTGTATAGTGCCTGTACCATGTAAATGGCAGCTATTCTGCTAGCTCTGTATAGCTCCTGTACCATGTAAATGGCAGCTATTCTGCTAGCTCTGTATAGTGCCTGTACCATGTAAATGGCAGCTATTCTGCTAGCTCTGTATAGCGCCTGTACCATGTAAATGGCAGCTATTCTGCTAGCTCTGTATAGTGCCTGTACCATGTAAATGGCAGCTATTCTGCTAGCTCTGTATAGTGCCTGTACCATGTAAATGGCAGCTATTCTGCTAGCTCTGTATAGTGCCTGTACCATGTAAATGGCAGCTCTTCTGCTAGCTCTGTATAGTGCCTGTACCATGTAAATGGCAGCTATTCTGCTAGCTCTGTATAGTGCCTGTAACATGTAAATGGCAGCTATTCTGCTAGCTCTGTATAGTGCCTGTACCATGTAAATGGCAGCTATTCTGCTAGCTCTGTATAGCGCCTGTACCATGTAAATGGCAGCTATTCTGCTAGCTCTGTATAGTGCCTGTACCATGTAAATGGCAGCTATTCTGCTAGCTCTGTATAGTGCCTGTACCATGTAAATGGCAGCTATTCTGCTAGCTCTGTATAGTGCCTGTACCATGTAATTGGCAGCTATTCTGCTAGCTCTGTATAGCGCCTGTACCATGTAAATGGCAGCTATTCTGCTAGCTCTGTATAGTGCCTGTACCATGTAAATGGCAGCTATTCTGCTAGCTCTGTATAACGCCTGTACCATGTAAATGGCAGCTATTCTGCTAACTCTGTATAGCTCCTGTACCATGTAAATGGCAGCTATTCTGCTAGCTCTGTAGAGAGCCTGTAACATGTAAATGGCAGCTATTCTGCTAGCTCTGTATAGTGCCTGTACCATGTAAATGGCAGCTATTCTGCTAGCTCTGTATAGTGCCTGTACCATGTAAATGGCAGATATTCTGCTAGCTCTGTATAGCGCCTGTACCATGTAAATGGCAGCTATTCTGCTAGCTCTGTATAGCGCCTGTACCATGTAAATGGCAGCTATTCTGCTAGCTCTGTATAGTGCCTGTACCATGTAAATGGCAGCTATTCTGCTAGCTCTGTATAGCTCCTGTACCATGTAAATGGCAGCTATTCTGCTAGCTCTGTATAGTGCCTGTACCATGTAAATGGCAGCTATTCTGCTAGCTCTATATAGTGCCTGTACCATGTAAATGGCAGCTATTCTGCTAGCTCTGTATAGTGCCTGTACCATGTAAATGGCAGCTATTCTGCTAGCTCTGTAGAGAGCCTGTACCATGTAAATGGCAGCTATTCTGCTAGCTCTGTATAGCGCCTGTACTATGTAAATGGCAGCTATTCTGCTAGCTCTGTATAGTGCCTGTACCATGTAAATGGCAGCTATTCTGCTAGCTCTGTATAGTGCCTGTACCATGTAAATGGCAGCTATTCTGCTAGCTCTGTATAGCTCCTGTACCATGTAAATGGCAGCTATTCTGCTATCTCTGTATAGTGCCTGTACCATGTAAATGGCAGCTATTCTGCTAGCTCTGTATAGCGCCTGTACCATGTAAATGGCAGCTATTCTGCTAACTCTGTATAGCGCCTGTACCATGTAAATGGCAGCTATTCTGCTAGCTCTGTCTAGTGCCTGTACCATGTAAATGGCAGCTATTCTGCTAGCTCTGTATACCTCCTGTACCATGTAAATGGCAGCTATTCTGCTAGCTCTGTATAGTGCCTGTACCATGTAAATGGCAGCTATTCTGCTAGCTCTGTATAGCGCCTGTACCATGTAAATGGCAGCTATTCTGCTAGCTCTGTATAGTGCCTGTACCATGTAAATGGCAGCTATTCTGCTAGCTCTGTATAGCGCCTGTACCATGTAAATGGCAGCTATTCTGCTAGCTCTGTATAGTGCCTGTACCATGTAAATGGCAGCTATTCTGCTAGCTCTGTATAGCGCCTGTACCATGTAAATGGCAGCTATCCTGCTAGCTCTGTATAGTGCCTGTACCATGTAAATGGCAGCTATTCTGCTAGCTCTGTATAGCGCCTGTACCATGTAAATGGCAGCTATTCTGCTAGCTCTGTATAGTGCCTGTACCATGTAAATGGCAGCTATTCTGCTAGCTCTGTATAGCGCCTGTACCATGTAAATGGCAGCTATTCTGCTAGCTCTGTATAGTGCCTGTACCATGTAAATGGCAGCTATTCTGCTAGCTCTGTATAGCGCCTGTACCATGTAAATGGCAGCTATTCTGCTAGCTCTGTATAGTTCCTGTACCATGTAAATGGCAGCTATTCTGCTAGCTCTGTATAGCTCCTGTACCATGTAAATGGCAGCTATTCTGCTAGCTCTGTATAGCGCCTGTACCATGTAAATGGCAGCTATTCTGCTAGCTCTGTATAGCGCCTGTACCATGTAAATGGCAACTATTCTGCTAGCTCTGTATAGCGCCTGTACCATGTAAATGGCAGCTATTCTGCTAGCTCTGTATAGTGCCTGTACCATGTAAATGGCAGCTATTCTGCTAGCTCTGTATAGTGCCTGTACCATGTAAATGGCAGCTATTCTGCTAGCTCTGTATAGAGCCTGTAACATGTAAATGGCAGCTATTCTGCTAGCTCTGTATAGCGCCTGTACCATGTAAATGGCAGCTATTCTGCTAGCTCTGTATAGTGCCTGTACCATGTAAATGGCAGCTATTCTGCTAGCTCTGTATAGTGCCTGTACCATGTAAATGGCAGCTATTCTGCTAGCTCTGTATAGCTCCTGTACCATGTAAATGGCAGCTATTCTGCTAGCTCTGTATAGTGCCTGTACCATGTAAATGGCAGCTATTCTGCTAGCTCTGTATAGCGCCTGTACCATGTAAATGGCAGCTATTCTGCTAGCTCTGTATAGTGCCTGTAACATGTAAATGGCAGCTATTCTGCTAGCTCTGTATAGTGCCTGTACCATGTAAATGGCAGCTATTCTGCTAGCTCTGTATAGCGCCTGTACCATGTAAATGGCAGCTATTCTGCTAGCTCTGTATAGTGCCTGTACCATGTAAATTTCAGCTATTCTGCTAGCTCTGTATAGAGCCTGTAACATGTAAATGGCAGCTATTCTGCTAGCTCTGTATAGCGCCTGTACCATGTAAATGGCAGCTATTCTGCTAGCTCTGCATAGCGCCTGTACCATGTAAATGGCAACTATTCTGCTAGCTCTGTATAGCGCCTGTACCATGTAAATGGCAACTATTCTGCTAGCTCTGTAGAGAGCCTGTACCATGTAAGTGGCAGCTATTCTGCTAGCTCTGTATAGCTCCTGTACCATGTAAATGGCAGCTATTCTGCTAGCTCTGTATAGTGCCTGTACCATGTAAATGGCAGCTATTCTGCTAGCTCTGTATAGTGCCTGTACCATGTAAATGGCAGCTATTCTGCTAGCTCTGTATAGCTCCTGTACCATGTAAATGGCAGCTATTCTGCTAGCTCTGTATAGTGCCTGTACCATGTAAATGGCAGCTATTCTGCTAGCTCTGTATAGCGCCTGTACCATGTAAATGGCAGCTATTCTGCTAGCTCTGTATAGTGCCTGTACCATGTAAATGGCAGCTATTCTGCTAGCTCTGTATAGTGCCTGTAACATGTAAATGGCAGCTATTCTGCTAGCTCTGTATAGTGCCTGTACCATGTAAATGGCAGCTATTCTGCTAGCTCTGTATAGTGCCTGTTCCATGTAAATGGAAGCTATTCTGCTAGCTCTGTATAGGGCCTGTACCATGTAAATGGCAGCTATTCTGCTAGCTCTGTATAGTGCCTGTACCATGTAAATGGCAGCTATTCTGCTAGCTCTGTATAGTGCCTGTACCATGTAAATGGCAGCTATTCTGCTAGCTCTATATAGTGCCTGTACCATGTAAATGGCAGCTATTCTGCTAGCTCTGTATAGTGCCTGTACCATGTAAATGGCAGCTATTCTGCTAGCTCTGTATAGTGCCTGTACCATGTAAATGGCAGCTATTCTGCTAGCTCTGTATAGCGCCTGTACCATGTAAATGGCAGCTATTCTGCTAGCTGTGTATAGTGCCTGTACCATGTAAATGGCAGCTATTCTGCTAGCTGTGTATAGTGCCTGTACCATGTAAATGGCAGCTATTCTGCTAGCTCTGTATAGCGCCTGTACCATGTAAATGGCAGCTATTCTGCTAGCTCTGTATAGTGCCTGTACCATGTAAATGGCAGCTATTCTGCTAGCTCTGTATAGTGCCTGTACCATGTAAATGGCAGCTATTCTGCTAGCTCTGTATAGCTCCTGTACCATGTAAATGGCAGCTATTCTGCTAGCTCTGTATAGTGCCTGTACCATGTAAATGGCAGCTATTCTGCTAGCTCTGTATAGCTCCTGTACCATGTAAATGGCAGCTATTCTGCTAGCTCTGTATAGCGTCTGTACCATGTAAATGGCAGCTATTCTGCTAGCTCTGTATAGCGCCTGTACCATGTAAATGGCAGCTATTCTGCTAGCTCTGTATAGCTCCTGTACCATGTAAATGGCAGCTATTCTGCTAGCTCTGTATAGCGTCTGTACCATGTAAATGGCAGCTATTCTGCTAGCTCTGTATAGCGCCTGTACCATGTAAATGGCAGCTATTCTGCTAGCTCTGTATAATGCCTGTACCATGTAAATGGCAGCTATTCTGCTAGCTCTGTATAGTGCCTGTACCATGTAAATGGCAGCTATTCTGCTAGCTCTGTATAGTGCCTGTACCATGTAAATGGCAGCTATTCTGTTAGCTCTGTATAGAGCCTGTACCATGTAAATGGCAGCTATTCTGCTAGCTCTGTATAGTGCCTGTACCATGTAAATGGCAGCTATTCTGCTAGCTCTGTATAGTGCCTGTACCATGTAAATGGCAGCTATTCTGCTAGCTCTGTATAGTGCCTGTACCATGTAAATGGCAGCTATTCTGCTAGCTCTGTATAGCGCCTGTACCATGTAAATGGCAGCTATTCTGCTAGCTCTGTATAGCGCCTGTACCATGTAAATGGCAGCTATTCTGCTAGCTCTGTATAGTGCCCGTACCATGTAAATGGCAGCTATTCTGTTAGCTCTGTATAGAGCCTGTACCATGTAAATGGCAGCTATTCTGCTAGCTCTGTATAGCTCCTGTACCATGTAAATGGCAGCTATTCTGCTAGCTCTGTATAGAGCCTGTACCATGTAAATGGCAGCTATTCTGCTAGCTCTGTCTAGTGCCTGTACCATGTAAATGGCAGCTATTCTGCTAGCTCTGTCTAGTGCCTGTACCATGTAAATGGCAGCTATTCTGCTAGCTCTGTATAGTGCCTGTACCATGTAAATGGCAGCTATTCTGCTAGCTCTGTATAGTGCCTGTACCATGTAAATGGCAGCTATTCTGCTAGCTCTGTATAGTGCCTGTACCATGTAAATGGCAGATATTCTGCTAGCTCTGTATAGCGCCTGTACCATGTAAATGGCAGCTATTCTGATTGCTCTGTATAGTGCCTGTACCATGTAAATGGCAGCTATTCTGCTAGCTCTGTATAGTGCCTGTACCATGTAAATGGCAGCTATTCTGCTAGCTCTGTATTTATAGCGCCTGTACCATGTAAATGGCAGCTATTCTGCTAGCTCTGTATAGTGCCTGTACCATGTAAATGGCAGCTATTCTACTAGCTCTGTATAGTGCCTGTACCATGTAAATGGCAGCTATTCTGCTAGCTCTGTATAGCGTCTGTACCATGTAAATGGCAGCTATTCTGCTAGCTCTGTATAGTGCCTGTACCATGTAAATGGCAGCTTTTCTGCTAGCTTCGTATAGTGCCTGTACCATGTAAATGGCAGCTATTCTGCTAGCTTCGTATAGTGCCTGTACCATGTAAATGGCAGCTATTCTGCTAGCTCTGTATAGTGCCTGTACCATGTAAATGGCAGCTATTCTGCTAGCTCTGTATAGTGCCTGTACCATGTAAATGGCAGCTATTCTGCTAGCTCTGTATAGCACCTGTACCATGTAAATGGCAGATATTCTGCTAGCTCTGTATAGCGCCTGTACCATGTAAATGGCAGCTATTCTGCTAGCTCTGTATAGTGCCTGTACCATGTAAATGGCAGCTATTCTGCTAGCTCTGTATAGTGCCTGTACCATGTAAATGGCAGCTATTCTGCTAGCTCTGTATAGTGCCTGTAACATGTAAATGGCAGCTATTCTACTAGCTCTGTGTAGTGCCTGTACCATGTAAATGGCAGCTATTCTGCTAGCTCTGTATAGTGCCTGTACCATGTAAATGGCAGCTATTCTGCTAGCTCTGTATAGCTCCTGTACCATGTAAATGGCAGCTATTCTGCTAGCTCTGTATAGTGCCTGTACCATGTAAATGGCAGCTATTCTGCTAGCTCTGTATAGCGCCTGTACCATGTAAATGGCAGCTATTCTGCTAGCTCTGTATAGTGCCTGTACCATGTAAATGGCAGCTATTCTGCTAGCTCTGTATAGTGCCTGTAACATGTAAATGGCAGCTATTCTGCTAGCTCTGTATAGTGCCTGTACCATGTAAATGGCAGCTATTCTGCTAGCTCTGTAGAGAGCCCGTACCATGTAAATGGCAGCTATTCTGCTAGCTCTATATAGTGCCTGTACCATGTAAATGGCAGCTATTCTGCTAGCTCTGTATAGTGCCTGTACCATGTAAATGGCAGCTATTCTGCTAGCTCTGTATAGTGCCCGTACCATGTAAATGGCAGCTATTCTGCTAGCTCTGTATAGTGCCTGTACCATGTAAATGGCAGCTATTCTGCTAGCTCTGTATAGTGCCTGTACCATGTAAATGGCAGCTATTCTGCTAGCTCTGTATAGTGCCTGTTCCATGTAAATGGCAGCTATTCTGCTAGCTCTGTATAGTGCCTGTACCATGTAAATGGCAGCTATTCTGCTAGCTCTGTATAGTGCCTGTACCATGTAAATGGCAGCTATTCTGCTAGCTCTGTCTAGTGCCTGTACCATGTAAATGGCAGCTATTCTGCTAGCTCTGTATAGCGCCTGTACCATGTAAATGGCAGCTATTCTGCTAACTCTGTATAGTGCCTGTAACATGTAAATGGCAGCTATTCTGCTAGCTCTGTATAGTGCCTGTACCATGTAAATGGCAGCTATTCTGCTAGCTCTGTAGAGAGCCTGTACCATGTAAATGGCAGCTATTCTGCTAGCTGTGTATACTGCCTGTACCATGTAAATGGCAGCTATCCTGCTAGCTCTGTATAGTGCCTGTACCATGTAAATGGCAGCTATTCTGCTAGCTCTGTAGAGAGCCTGTACCATGTAAATGGCAGCTATTCTGCTAGCTGAGTATACTGCCTGTACCATGTAAATGGCAGCTATCCTGCTAGCTCTGTATAGCTCCTGTACCATGTAAATGGCAGCTATTCTGCTAGCTCTGTATAGCGCCTGTACCATGTAAATGGAAGCTATTCTGCTAGCTCTGTATAGTGCCTGTACCATGTAAATGGCAGCTATTCTGCTAGCTCTGTATAGTGCCTGTACCATGTAAATGGCAGCTATTCTGCTAGCTCTGTATAGCGCCTGTACCATGTAAATGGCAGCTATTCTGCTAGCTCTGTATAGTACCTGTACTATGTAAATGGCAGCTATTCTGCTAGCTCTGTATAGTGCCCGTAACATTTAAATGGCAGCTATTCTGCTAGCTCTGTGTAGCACCTGTACCATGTAAATGGCAGCTATTCTGCTAGCTCTGTATAGCTCCTGTACCATGTAAATGGCAGCTATTCTGCTAGCTCTGTATAGTGCCTGTACCATGTAAATGGCAGCTATTCTGCTAGCTCTGTATAGCTCCTGTACCATGTAAATGGCAGCTATTCTGCTAGCTCTGTATAGCGCCTGTACCATGTAAATGGCAGCTCTTCTGCAAGCTCTGTATAGCGCCTGTACTATGTAAATGGCAGCTATTCTGCTAGCTGTGTATAGTGCCTGTACCATGTAAATGGCAGCTATTCTGCTAGCTCTGTATAGTGCCTGTACCATGTAAATGGCAGCTATTCTGCTAGCTCTGTATAGCGCCTGTACCATGTAAATGGAAGCTATTCTGCTAGCTCTGTATAGTGCCTGTACCATGTAAATGGCAGCTATTCTGCTAGCTCTGTATAGTGCCTGTACCATGTAAATGGCAGCTATTCTGCTAGCTCTGTATAGCGCCTGTACCATGTAAATGGCAGCTATTCTGCTAGCTCTGTATAGTACCTGTACTATGTAAATGGCAGCTATTCTGCTAGCTCTGTATAGTGCCCGTAACATGTAAATGGCAGCTATTCTGCTAGCTCTGTGTAGCACCTGTACCATGTAAATGGCAGCTATTCTGCTAGCTCTGTATAGCTCCTGTACCATGTAAATGGCAGCTATTCTGCTAGCTCTGTATAGTGCCTGTACCATGTAAATGGCAGCTATTCTGCTAGCTCTGTATAGCTCCTGTACCATGTAAATGGCAGCTATTCTGCTAGCTCTGTATAGCGCCTGTACCATGTAAATGGCAGCTCTTCTGCAAGCTCTGTATAGCGCCTGTACTATGTAAATGGCAGCTATTCTGCTAGCTGTGTATAGTGCCTGTACCATGTAAATGGCAGCTATTCTGCTAGCTCTGTATAGTGCCTGTACCATGTAAATGGCAGCTATTCTGCTAGCTCTGTATAGTGCCTGTACCATGTAAATGGCAGCTATTCTGCTAGCTCTGTATAGCGCCTGTACCATGTAAATGGCAGCTATTCTGCTAGCTCTGTATAGCGTCTGTACCATGTAAATGGCAGGTATTCTGCTAGCTCTGTATAGTGCCTGTAACATGTAAATGGCAGCTATTCTGCTAGCTCTGTATAGCGCCTGTACCATGTAAATGGCAGCTATTCTGCTAGCTCTGTATAGTGCCTGTACCATGTAAATGGCAGCTATTCTGCTAGCTCTGTATTTATAGCGCCTGTACCATGTAAATGGCAGCTATTCTGCTAGCTCTGTATAGTGCCTGTAACATGTAAATGGCAGCTATTCTGCTAGCTCTGTATAGTGCCTGTACCATGTAAATGGCAGCTATTCTGCTAGCTCTGTATAGTGCCTGTAACATGTAAATGGCAGCTATTCTGCTAGCTCTGTATAGTGCCTGTACCATGTAAATGGCAGCTATTCTGCTAGCTCTGTATAGCGCCTGTACCATGTAAATGGCAGCTATTCTGCTAGCTCTGTATAGTGCCTGTACCAAGTAAATGGCAGCTATTCTGCTAGCTCTGTATAGCGTCTGTACCATGTAAATGGCAGCTATTCTGCTAGCTCTGTATAGTGCCTGTACCATGTAAATGGCAGCTATTCTGCTAGCTCTGTATAGTGCCTGTACCATGTAAATGGCAGCTATTCTGCTAGCTCTGTATAGCGTCTGTACCATGTAAATGGCAGCTATTCTGCTAGCTCTGTATAGCGTCTGTACCATGTAAATGGCAGCTATCCTGCTAGCTCTGTATAGCGCCTGTAACATGTAAATGGCAGCTATTCTGCTAGCTCTGTATAGTGCCTGTACCATGTAAATGGCAGCTATTCTGCTAGCTCTGTATAGCGCCTGTACCATGTAAATGGCAGCTATTCTGCTAGCTCTGTCTAGTGCCTGTACCATGTAAATGGCAGCTATTCTGCTAGCTCTGTATAGTGCCTGTACCATGTAAATGGCAGCTATTCTGCTAGCTCTGTATAGTGCCTGTACCATGTAAATGGCAGCTATTCTGCTAGCTCTGTATGGTGCCTGTACCATGTAAATGGCAGCTATTCTACTAGCTCTGTATAGCGCCTGTACTATGTAAATGGCAGCTATTCTGCTAGCTCTGTATAGCGCCTGTACCATGTAAATGGCAGCTATTCTGCTAGCTGTGTATAGTGCCTGTACCATGTAAATGGCAGCTATTCTGCTAGCTCTGTATAGCGCCTGTACCATGTAAATGGCAGCTATTCTGCTAGCTGTGTATAGTGCCTGTACCATGTAAATGGCAGCTATTCTGCTAGCTCTGTATAGTGCCTGTACCATGTAAATGGCAGCTATTCTACTAGCTCTGTATAGTGCCAGTACCATGTAAATGGCAGCTATTCTGCTAGCTCTGTATAGCTCCTGTACCATGTAAATGGCAGCTATTCTGCTAGCTCTGTATAGTGCCTGTAACATGTAAATGGCAGCTATTCTGCTAGCTCTGTATAGCGCCTGTACCATGTAAATGGCAGCTATTCTGCTAGCTCTGTATAGTGCCTGTACCATGTAAATGGCAGCTATTCTGCTAGCTCTGTATAGTGCCTGTAACATGTAAATGGCAGCTATTCTGCTAGCTCTGTATAGTGCCTGTACCATGTAAATGGCAGCTATTCTGTTAGCTCTGTATAGCGCCTGTACCATGTAAATGGCAGCTATTCTGCTAGCTCTGTCTAGTGCCTGTACCATGTAAATGGCAGCTATTCTGCTAGCTCTGTATAGCGCCTGTACCATGTAAATGGCAGCTATTCTGCTAACTCTGTATAGTGCCTGTAACATGTAAATGGCAGCTATTCTGCTAGCTCTGTATAGTGCCTGTACCATGTAAATGGCAGCTATTCTGCTAGCTCTGTAGAGAGCCTGTACCATGTAAATGGCAGCTATTCTGCTAGCTCTGTATAGCGCCTGTACCATGTAAATGGCAGCTATTCTGCTAACTCTGTATAGTGCCTGTACCATGTAAATGGCAGCTATTCTGCTAGCTCTGTATAGTGCCTGTACCATGTAAATGGCAGCTATTCTACTAGCTCTGTACAGTGCCAGTACCATGTAAATGGCAGCTATTCTGCTAGCTCTGTATAGCGCCTGTACCATGTAAATGGCAGCTATTCTGCTAGCTCTGTATAGTGCCTGTACCATGTAAATGGCAGCTATTCTACTAGCTCTGTATAGTGCCAGTACCATGTAAATGGCAGCTATTCTGCTAGCTCTGTATAGCTCCTGTACCATGTAAATGGCAGCTATTCTGCTAGTTCTGTATAGTGCCTGTAACATGTAAATGGCAGCTATTCTGCTAGCTCTGTATAGCGCCTGTACCATGTAAATGGCAGCTATTCTGCTAGCTCTGTATAGTGCCTGTACCATGTAAATGGCAGCTATTCTGCTAGCTCTGTATAGTGCCTGTAACATGTAAATGGCAGCTATTCTGCTAGCTCTGTATAGTGCCTGTACCATGTAAATGGCAGCTATTCTGCTAGCTCTGTATAGCGCCTGTACCATGTAAATGGCAGCTATTCTGCTAGCTCTGTCTAGTGCCTGTACCATGTAAATGGCAGCTATTCTGCTAGCTCTGTATAGCGCCTGTACCATGTAAATGGCAGCTATTCTGCTAACTCTGTATAGTGCCTGTAACATGTAAATGGCAGCTATTCTGCTAGCTCTGTATAGTGCCTGTACCATGTAAATGGCAGCTATTCTGCTAGCTCTGTAGAGAGCCTGTACCATGTAAATGGCAGCTATTCTGCTAGCTCTGTATAGCGCCTGTACCATGTAAATGGCAGCTATTCTGCTAACTCTGTATAGTGCCTGTAACATGTAAATGGCAGCTATTCTGCTAGCTCTGTATAGTGCCTGTACCATGTAAATGGCAGCTATTCTGCTAGCTCTGTAGAGAGCCTGTACCATGTAAATGGCAGCTATTCTGCTAGCTCTGTATAGTGCCTGTACCATGTAAATGGCAGCTATTCTGCTAGCTCTGTATAGCGCCTGTACCATGTAAATGGCAGCTATTCTCCTAGCTCTGTATAGTTCCTGTACCATGTAAATGGCAGCTATTCTGCTAGCTCTGTATAGCTCCTGTACCATGTAAATGGCAGCTATTCTGCTAGCTCTGTATAGCGCCTGTACCATGTAAATGGCAGCTATTCTGCTAGCTCTGTATAGTGCCTGTACCATGTAAATTGCAGCTATTCTGCTAGCTGTGTATACTGCCTGTACCATGTAAATGGCAGCTATCCTGCTAGCTCTGTATAGTGCCTGTACCATGTAAATGGCAGCTATTCTGCTAGCTCTGTAGAGAGCCTGTACCATGTAAATGGCAGCTATTCTGCTAGCTGAGTATACTGCCTGTACCATGTAAATGGCAGCTATCCTGCTAGCTCTGTATAGCTCCTGTACCATGTAAATGGCAGCTATTCTGCTAGCTCTGTATAGCGCCTGTACCATGTAAATGGCAGCTCTTCTGCAAGCTCTGTATAGCGCCTGTACTATGTAAATGGCAGCTATTCTGCTAGCTGTGTATAGTGCCTGTACCATGTAAATGGCAGCTATTCTGCTAGCTCTGTATAGTGCCTGTACCATGTAAATGGCAGCTATTCTGCTAGCTCTGTATAGTGCCTGTACCATGTAAATGGCAGCTATTCTGCTAGCTCTGTATAGCGCCTGTACCATGTAAATGGCAGCTATTCTGCTAGCTCTGTATAGCGTCTGTACCATGTAAATGGCAGGTATTCTGCTAGCTCTGTATAGTGCCTGTAACATGTAAATGGCAGCTATTCTGCTAGCTCTGTATAGCGCCTGTACCATGTAAATGGCAGCTATTCTGCTAGCTCTGTATAGTGCCTGTACCATGTAAATGGCAGCTATTCTGCTAGCTCTGTATTTATAGCGCCTGTACCATGTAAATGGCAGCTATTCTGCTAGCTCTGTATAGTGCCTGTAACATGTAAATGGCAGCTATTCTGCTAGCTCTGTATAGTGCCTGTACCATGTAAATGGCAGCTATTCTGCTAGCTCTGTATAGTGCCTGTAACATGTAAATGGCAGCTATTCTGCTAGCTCTGTATAGTGCCTGTACCATGTAAATGGCAGCTATTCTGCTAGCTCTGTATAGCGCCTGTACCATGTAAATGGCAGCTATTCTGCTAGCTCTGTATAGTGCCTGTACCATGTAAATGGCAGCTATTCTGCTAGCTCTGTATAGCGTCTGTACCATGTAAATGGCAGCTATTCTGCTAGCTCTGTATAGTGCCTGTACCATGTAAATGGCAGCTATTCTGCTAGCTCTGTATAGTGCCTGTACCATGTAAATGGCAGCTATTCTGCTAGCTCTGTATAGCGTCTGTACCATGTAAATGGCAGCTATTCTGCTAGCTCTGTATAGCGTCTGTACCATGTAAATGGCAGCTATCCTGCTAGCTCTGTATAGCGCCTGTAACATGTAAATGGCAGCTATTCTGCTAGCTCTGTATAGTGCCTGTACCATGTAAATGGCAGCTATTCTGCTAGCTCTGTATAGCGCCTGTACCATGTAAATGGCAGCTATTCTGCTAGCTCTGTCTAGTGCCTGTACCATGTAAATGGCAGCTATTCTGCTAGCTCTGTATAGTGCCTGTACCATGTAAATGGCAGCTATTCTGCTAGCTCTGTATAGTGCCTGTACCATGTAAATGGCAGCTATTCTGCTAGCTCTGTATGGTGCCTGTACCATGTAAATGGCAGCTATTCTACTAGCTCTGTATAGCGCCTGTACTATGTAAATGGCAGCTATTCTGCTAGCTCTGTATAGCGCCTGTACCATGTAAATGGCAGCTATTCTGCTAGCTGTGTATAGTGCCTGTACCATGTAAATGGCAGCTATTCTGCTAGCTCTGTATAGCGCCTGTACCATGTAAATGGCAGCTATTCTGCTAGCTGTGTATAGCGCCTGTACCATGTAAATGGCAGCTATTCTGCTAGCTCTGTATAGCGCCTGTACCATGTAAATGGCAGCTATTCTGCTAGCTCTGTATAGTGCCTGTACCATGTAAATGGCAGCTATTCTACTAGCTCTGTATAGTGCCAGTACCATGTAAATGGCAGCTATTCTGCTAGCTCTGTATAGCTCCTGTACCATGTAAATGGCAGCTATTCTGCTAGCTCTGTATAGTGCCTGTAACATGTAAATGGCAGCTATTCTGCTAGCTCTGTATAGCGCCTGTACCATGTAAATGGCAGCTATTCTGCTAGCTCTGTATAGTGCCTGTACCATGTAAATGGCAGCTATTCTGCTAGCTCTGTATTTATAGCGCCTGTACCATGTAAATGGCAGCTATTCTGCTAGCTCTGTATAGTGCCTGTACCATGTAAATGGCAGCTATTCTGCTAGCTGTGTATAGTGCCTGTACCATGTAAATGGCAGCTATTCTGCTAGCTCTGTATAGTGCCTGTACCATGTAAATGGCAGCTATTCTGCTAGCTCTGTATAGCTCCTGTACCATGTAAATGGCAGCTATTCTGCTAGCTCTGTATAGCGTCTGTACCATGTAAATGGCAGCTATTCTGCTAGCTCTGTATAGCGCCTGTACCATGTAAATGGCAGCTATCCTGCTAGCTCTGTATAGTGCCTGTACCATGTAAATGGCAGCTATTCTGCTAGCTCTGTATTTATAGCGCCTGTAACATGTAAATGGCAGCTATTCTGCTAGCTGTGTATAGTGCCTGTACCATGTAAATGGCAGCTATTCTGCTAGCTCTGTATAGCGTCTGTACCATGTAAATGGCAGCTATTCTGCTAGCTCTGTATAGCGCCTGTACCATGTAAATGGCAGCTATCCTGCTAGCTCTGTATAGTGCCTGTACCATGTAAATGGCAGCTATTCTGCTAGCTCTGTATTTATAGCGCCTGTAACATGTAAATGGCAGCTATTCTGCTAGCTGTGTATAGTGCCTGTACCATGTAAATGGCAGCTATTCTGCTAGCTCTGTATAGCTCCTGTACCATGTAAATGGCAGCTATTCTGCTAGCTCTGTATAGTGCCTGTACCATGTAAATGGCAGCTATTCTGCTAGCTCTGTATAGCGCCTGTACCATGTAAATGGCAGCTATTCTGCTAGCTCTGTATAGCGTCTGTACCATGTAAATGGCAGGTATTCTGCTAGCTCTGTATAGTGCCTGTAACATGTAAATGGCAGCTATTCTGCTAGCTGTGTATAGTGCCTGTACCATGTAAATGGCAGCTATTCTGCTAGCTCTGTATAGTGCCTGTACCATGTAAATGGCAGCTATTCTGCTAGCTCTGTACAGTGCCTGTACCATGTAAATGGCAGCTATTCTGCTAGCTCTGTATAGCGCCTGTACCATGTAAATGGCAGCTATTCTGCTAGCTCTGTATAGTGCCTGTACCATGTAAATGGCAGCTATTCTGCTAGCTCTGTATAGTGCCTGTACCATGTAAATGGCAGCTATTCTGCTAGCTCTGTATAGTGCCTGTACCATGTAAATGGCAGCTATTCTGCTAGCTCTGTATAGCACCTGTACAATGTAAATGGCAGGTATTCTGCTAGCTCTGTATAGTGCCTGTACCATGTAAATGGCAGCTATTCTGCTAGCTCTGTATAGTGCCTGTACCATGTAAATGGCAGCTATTCTGCTAGCTCTGTATAGCGCCTGTACCATGTAAATGGCAGCTATTCTGCTAGCTCTGTATAGTGCCTGTACCATGTAAATGGCAGCTATTCTGCTAGCTCTGTATAGTGCCTGTACCATGTAAATGGCAGCTATTCTGCTAGCTCTGTATAGTGCCTGTACCATGTAAATGGCAGCTATTCTGCTAGCTCTGTATAGTGCCTGTACCATGTAAATGGCAGCTATTCTGCTAGCTCTGTATAGCGCCTGTACCATGTAAATGGCAGCTATTCTGCTAGCTCTGTATAGTGCCTGTACCATGTAAATGGCAGCTATTCTGCTAGCTCTGTATAGCGCCTGTACCATGTAAATGGCAGCTATTCTGCTAGCTCTGTATAGCGCCTGTACCATGTAAATGGCAGCTATTCTGCTAGCTCTGTATGGTGCCTGTACCATGTAAATGGCAACTATTCTGCTAGCTCTGTATAGTGCCTGTACCATGTAAATGGCAACTATTCTGCTAGCTCTGTATAGCTCCTGTACCATGTAAATGGCAGCTATTCTGCTAGCTCTGTATAGCGCCTGTACCATGTAAATGGCAGCTATTCTGCTAGCTCTGTATAGCGCCTGTACCATGTAAATGGCAGCTATTCTGCTAGCTCTGTATAGTGCCTGTACCATGTAAATGGCAACTATTCTGCTAGCTCTGTATAGTGCCTGTACCATGTAAATGGCAGCTATTCTGCTAGCTCTGTATAGCTCCTGTACCATGTAAATGGCAGCTATTCTGCTAGCTCTGTATAGCGCCTGTACCATGTAAATGGCAGCTATTCTGCTAGCTGTGTATAGTGCCTGTACCATGTAAATGGCAGCTATTCTGCTAGCTCTGTATAGCTCCTGTACCATGTAAATGGCAGCTATTCTGCTAGCTCTGTATAGTGCCTGTACCATGTAAATGGCAGATATTCTGCTAGCTCTGTATAGTGCCTGTACCATGTAAATGGCAGCTATTCTGCTAGCTCTGTGTAGTGCCTGTACCATGTAAATTGCAGCTATTCTGCTAGCTCTGTATAGTGCCTGTACCATGTAAATGGCAGCTATTCTACTAGCTCTGTATACTGCCTGTACCATGTAAATGGCAGCTATCCTGCTAGCTCTGTATAGTGCCTGTACCATGTAAATGGCAGCTATTCTGCTAGCTCTGTATTTATAGCGCCTGTACCATGTAAATGGCAGCTATTCTGCTAGCTCTGTATAGTGCCTGTACCATGTAAATGGCAGCTATTCTGCTAGCTCTGTATAGTGCCTGTACCATGTAAATGGCAGCTATTCTGCTTGCTCTGTATAGTGCCTGTACCATGTAAATGGCAGCTATTCTGCTAGCTCTGTATAGTGCCTGTACCATGTAAATGGCAGCTATTCTGCTAGCTCTGTATAGCGCCTGTACCATGTAAATGGCAGCTATTCTGCTAGCTCTGTATAGTGCCTGTACCATGTAAATGGCAGATATTCTGCTAGCTCTGTATAGTGCCTGTACCATGTAAATGGCAGCTATTCTGCTAGCTCTGTATAGCGCCTGTACCATGTAAATGGCAGCTATTCTGCTAACTCTGTATAGTGCCTGTACCATGTAAATGGCAGCTATTCTGCTAGCTCTGTATAGCACCTGTACCATGTAAATGGCAGCAATTCTGCTAGCTCTGTATAGTGCCTGTACCATGTAAATGGCAGATATTCTGCTAGCTCTGTATAGCGCCTGTACCATGTAAATGGCAGCTATTCTGCTAGCTCTGTATAGCACCTGTACCATGTAAATGGCAGCTATTCTGCTAGCTCTGTATAGCACCTGTACCATGTAAATGGCAGCTATTCTGCTAGCTCTGTATAGTGCCTGTACCATGTAAATGGCAGCTATTCTGCTAGCTGTGTATAGTGCCTGTACCATGTAAATGGCAGCTATTCTGCTAGCTCTGTATAGCGCCTGTACCATGTAAATGGCAGCTATTCTGCTAGCTCTGTATAGCGCCTGTACCATGTAAATGGCAGCTATTCTGCTAGCTCTGTATAGCGCCTGTACCATGTAAATGGCAGCTATTCTGCTAGCTCTGTATAGCGCCTGTACCATGTAAATGGCAGCTATTCTGCTAGCTCTGTATAGCACCTGTACCATGTAAATGGCAGCTATTCTGCTAGCTCTGTACAGTGCCTGTACCATGTAAATGGCAGCTATTCTGCTAGCTCTGTATAGTGCCTGTACCATGTAAATGGCAGCTATTCTGCTAGCTCTGTACAGTGCCTGTACCATGTAAATGGCAGCTATTCTGCTAGCTCTGTATAGTGCCTGTACCATGTAAATGGCAGCTATTCTGCTAGCTCTGTACAGTGCCTGTACCATGTAAATGGCAGCTATTCTGCTAGCTCTGTAGAGAGCCTGTACCATGTAAATGGCAGCTATTCTGCTAGCTCTGTATAGTGCCTGTACCATGTAAATGGCAGCTATTCTGCTAGCTCTGTATAGCACCTGTACCATGTAAATGGCAGATATTCTGCTAGCTCTGTCTAGTGCCTGTACCATGTAAATGGCAGCTATTCTGCTAGCTCTGTATAGTGCCTGTACCATGTAAATGGCAGCTATTCTGCTAGCTCTGTGTAGCACCTGTACCATGTAAATGGCAGATATTCTGCTAGCTCTGTCTAGTGCCTGTACCATGTAAATGGCAGCTATTCTGCTAGCTCTGTATAGTGCCTGTACCATGTAAATGGCAGCTATTCTGCTAGCTCTGTATAGCGCCTGTACCATGTAAATGGCAGCTATTCTGCTAGCTCTGTATAGCGCCTGTACCATGTAAATGGCAGCTATTCTGCTAGCTCTGTATGGTGCCTGTACCATGTAAATGGCAACTATTCTGCTAGCTCTGTATAGTGCCTGTACCATGTAAATGGCAACTATTCTGCTAGCTCTGTATAGCTCCTGTACCATGTAAATGGCAGCTATTCTGCTAGCTCTGTATAGCGCCTGTACCATGTAAATGGCAGCTATTCTGCTAGCTCTGTATAGCGCCTGTACCATGTAAATGGCAGCTATTCTGCTAGCTCTGTATAGTGCCTGTACCATGTAAATGGCAACTATTCTGCTAGCTCTGTATAGTGCCTGTACCATGTAAATGGCAGCTATTCTGCTAGCTCTGTATAGCTCCTGTACCATGTAAATGGCAGCTATTCTGCTAGCTCTGTATAGCGCCTGTACCATGTAAATGGCAGCTATTCTGCTAGCTGTGTATAGTGCCTGTACCATGTAAATGGCAGCTATTCTGCTAGCTCTGTATAGCTCCTGTACCATGTAAATGGCAGCTATTCTGCTAGCTCTGTATAGTGCCTGTACCATGTAAATGGCAGATATTCTGCTAGCTCTGTATAGTGCCTGTACCATGTAAATGGCAGCTATTCTGCTAGCTCTGTGTAGTGCCTGTACCATGTAAATTGCAGCTATTCTGCTAGCTCTGTATAGTGCCTGTACCATGTAAATGGCAGCTATTCTACTAGCTCTGTATACTGCCTGTACCATGTAAATGGCAGCTATCCTGCTAGCTCTGTATAGTGCCTGTACCATGTAAATGGCAGCTATTCTGCTAGCTCTGTATTTATAGCGCCTGTACCATGTAAATGGCAGCTATTCTGCTAGCTCTGTATAGTGCCTGTACCATGTAAATGGCAGCTATTCTGCTAGCTCTGTATAGTGCCTGTACCATGTAAATGGCAGCTATTCTGCTTGCTCTGTATAGTGCCTGTACCATGTAAATGGCAGCTATTCTGCTAGCTCTGTAGAGAGCCCGTACCATGTAAATGGCAGCTATTCTGCTAGCTCTATATAGTGCCTGTACCATGTAAATGGCAGCTATCCTGCTAGCTCTGTATAGTGCCTGTACCATGTAAATGGCAGCTATTCTGCTAGCTGTGTATACTGCCTGTACCATGTAAATGGCAGCTATCCTGCTAGCTCTGTATAGTGCCTGTACCATGTAAATGGCAGCTATTCTGCTAGCTCTGTATAGTGCCTGTACCATGTAAATGGCAGCTATTCTGCTAGCTCTGTATAGTGCCTGTACCATGTAAATGGCAGCTATTCTGCTAGCTCTGTATAGTGCCTGTACCATGTAAATGGCAGCTATTCTGCTAGCTCTGTATAGCGCCTGTACCATGTAAATGGCAGCTATTCTGCTAGCTCTGTATAGTGCCTGTACCATGTAAATGGCAGATATTCTGCTAGCTCTGTATAGTGCCTGTACCATGTAAATGGCAGCTATTCTGCTAGCTCTGTATAGCGCCTGTACCATGTAAATGGCAGCTATTCTGCTAACTCTGTATAGTGCCTGTACCATGTAAATGGCAGCTATTCTGCTAGCTCTGTATAGCACCTGTACCATGTAAATGGCAGCAATTCTGCTAGCTCTGTATAGTGCCTGTACCATGTAAATGGCAGATATTCTGCTAGCTCTGTATAGCGCCTGTACCATGTAAATGGCAGCTATTCTGCTAGCTCTGTATAGCACCTGTACCATGTAAATGGCAGCTATTCTGCTAGCTCTGTATAGCACCTGTACCATGTAAATGGCAGCTATTCTGCTAGCTCTGTATAGTGCCTGTACCATGTAAATGGCAGCTATTCTGCTAGCTGTGTATAGTGCCTGTACCATGTAAATGGCAGCTATTCTGCTAGCTCTGTATAGCGCCTGTACCATGTAAATGGCAGCTATTCTGCTAGCTCTGTATAGCGCCTGTACCATGTAAATGGCAGCTATTCTGCTAGCTCTGTATAGCGCCTGTACCATGTAAATGGCAGCTATTCTGCTAGCTCTGTATAGTGCCTGTACCATGTAAATGGCAACTATTCTGCTAGCTCTGTATAGTGCCTGTACCATGTAAATGGCAGCTATTCTGCTAGCTCTGTATAGCTCCTGTACCATGTAAATGGCAGCTATTCTGCTAGCTCTGTATAGCGCCTGTACCATGTAAATGGCAGCTATTCTGCTAGCTGTGTATAGTGCCTGTACCATGTAAATGGCAGCTATTCTGCTAGCTCTGTATAGCTCCTGTACCATGTAAATGGCAGCTATTCTGCTAGCTCTGTATAGTGCCTGTACCATGTAAATGGCAGATATTCTGCTAGCTCTGTATAGTGCCTGTACCATGTAAATGGCAGCTATTCTGCTAGCTCTGTGTAGTGCCTGTACCATGTAAATTGCAGCTATTCTGCTAGCTCTGTATAGTGCCTGTACCATGTAAATGGCAGCTATTCTACTAGCTCTGTATACTGCCTGTACCATGTAAATGGCAGCTATCCTGCTAGCTCTGTATAGTGCCTGTACCATGTAAATGGCAGCTATTCTGCTAGCTCTGTATTTATAGCGCCTGTACCATGTAAATGGCAGCTATTCTGCTAGCTCTGTATAGTGCCTGTACCATGTAAATGGCAGCTATTCTGCTAGCTCTGTATAGTGCCTGTACCATGTAAATGGCAGCTATTCTGCTTGCTCTGTATAGTGCCTGTACCATGTAAATGGCAGCTATTCTGCTAGCTCTGTAGAGAGCCCGTACCATGTAAATGGCAGCTATTCTGCTAGCTCTATATAGTGCCTGTACCATGTAAATGGCAGCTATCCTGCTAGCTCTGTATAGTGCCTGTACCATGTAAATGGCAGCTATTCTGCTAGCTGTGTATACTGCCTGTACCATGTAAATGGCAGCTATCCTGCTAGCTCTGTATAGTGCCTGTACCATGTAAATGGCAGCTATTCTGCTAGCTCTGTATAGTGCCTGTACCATGTAAATGGCAGCTATTCTGCTAGCTCTGTATAGTGCCTGTACCATGTAAATGGCAGCTATTCTGCTAGCTCTGTATAGTGCCTGTACCATGTAAATGGCAGCTATTCTGCTAGCTCTGTATAGCGCCTGTACCATGTAAATGGCAGCTATTCTGCTAGCTCTGTATAGTGCCTGTACCATGTAAATGGCAGATATTCTGCTAGCTCTGTATAGTGCCTGTACCATGTAAATGGCAGCTATTCTGCTAGCTCTGTATAGCGCCTGTACCATGTAAATGGCAGCTATTCTGCTAACTCTGTATAGTGCCTGTACCATGTAAATGGCAGCTATTCTGCTAGCTCTGTATAGCACCTGTACCATGTAAATGGCAGCAATTCTGCTAGCTCTGTATAGTGCCTGTACCATGTAAATGGCAGATATTCTGCTAGCTCTGTATAGCGCCTGTACCATGTAAATGGCAGCTATTCTGCTAGCTCTGTATAGCACCTGTACCATGTAAATGGCAGCTATTCTGCTAGCTCTGTATAGCACCTGTACCATGTAAATGGCAGCTATTCTGCTAGCTCTGTATAGTGCCTGTACCATGTAAATGGCAGCTATTCTGCTAGCTGTGTATAGTGCCTGTACCATGTAAATGGCAGCTATTCTGCTAGCTCTGTATAGCGCCTGTACCATGTAAATGGCAGCTATTCTGCTAGCTCTGTATAGCGCCTGTACCATGTAAATGGCAGCTATTCTGCTAGCTCTGTATAGCGCCTGTACCATGTAAATGGCAGCTATTCTGCTAGCTCTGTATAGCGCCTGTACCATGTAAATGGCAGCTATTCTGCTAGCTCTGTATAGCACCTGTACCATGTAAATGGCAGCTATTCTGCTAGCTCTGTACAGTGCCTGTACCATGTAAATGGCAGCTATTCTGCTAGCTCTGTATAGTGCCTGTACCATGTAAATGGCAGCTATTCTGCTAGCTCTGTACAGTGCCTGTACCATGTAAATGGCAGCTATTCTGCTAGCTCTGTATAGTGCCTGTACCATGTAAATGGCAGCTATTCTGCTAGCTCTGTATAGTGCCTGTACCATGTAAATGGCAGCTATTCTGCTAGCTCTGTATAGTGCCTGTACCATGTAAATGGCAGCTATTCTGCTAGCTCTGTATAGTGCCTGTACCATGTAAATGGCAGCTATTCTGCTAGCTCTGTATACTGCCTGTACCATGTAAATGGCAGCTATTCTGCTAGCTCTGTACAGTGCCTGTACCATGTAAATGGCAGCTATTCTGCTAGCTCTGTATAGTGCCTGTACCATGTAAATGGCAGCTATTCTGCTAGCTCTGTATAGTGCCTGTACCATGTAAATGGCAGCTATTCTGCTAGCTCTGTATAGCACCTGTACCATGTAAATGGCAGATATTCTGCTAGCTCTGTCTAGTGCCTGTACCATGTAAATGGCAGCTATTCTGCTAGCTCTGTATAGTGCCTGTACCATGTAAATGGCAGCTATTCTGCTAGCTCTGTATAGCACCTGTACCATGTAAATGGCAGATATTCTGCTAGCTCTGTATAGCGCCTGTACCATGTAAATGGCAGCTATTCTGCTAGCTCTGTATAGTGCCTGTACCATGTAAATGGCAGCTATTCTGCTAGCTCTGTATAGCACCTAACAGTTAGCGGCGCCTCTGTTGAGGGGAGGCTGGCAGATCAGATTGGCCGGCGGATCAGATTGGCAGCGTTCCTCTGTTTATTGGGAGGATTGGTTAGATGGCGTCCGTGGCGTCGCACTGCCTGAACACGGAATCATTGCGGGCAGCGTATGATGCGTCTCATTCCGAGTGAGGAAGATATATGACCGCAATGCGATGAATCTGCGCACCATTCCCAGTGATAAATTATTTCATTTTCATCAGTTACAATTTGTTCTGGAGTTCTCGGGCAATTTGCATAATTGTATCACAGACAAGCAAATTACAGACGATTCTTCATTAATGAGGAACGCTGTGTGGATCTCGTGTTCTGAAGACGCTGCGCTTCTGTTTATTGTGTCATTTGTCAAATGTTGTCATGTGACTTCACAGTACAAATGTTTTATAATGCGGGTGATCCAAAATTATCTCTAACGTGCACTTTGGACACAGCTAACTAACCGTGTACACTGCGCCAATCCCTGTACACACAACTAACTAACCGTGTACACTGCGCCAATCCTTGTACACACAACTAACTAACAGTGTACACTGCACCAATCCCTGTACACACAACTAACTAACAGTGTACACTGCGCCAATCCCTGTACACACAACTAACTAACAGTGTACACTGCGCCAATCCTTGTACACACAACTAACTAACAGTGTACACTGCGCCAATCCCTGTACACACGACTAACTAACAGTGTACACTGCGCCAATCCCTGTACACACAACTAACTAACCGTATACACTGCGCCAAACCCTGTACACACAACTAACTAACAGTGTACACTGCACCAATCCCTGTACACACAACTAACTTACAGTGTACACTGCACCAATCCCTGTACACACTGCTAACTAACAGTGTACACTGCGCCAATCCCTGTACACACAACTAACTAACAGTGTACACTGCACCAATCCCTGTACACACAACTAACTTACAGTGTACGCTGCGCCAATCCCTGTACACACAACTAACTAACAGTGTACACTGCACCAATCCCTGTACACACAACTAACTAACAGTGTACACTGCACCAATCCCTGTACACACAACTAACTAACCGTATACACTGTGCCAATCCCTGTACACACTGCTAACTAACAGTGTACACTGCGCCAATCCCTGTACACACAACTAACTAACAGTGTACACTGCACCAATCCCTGTACACACAACTAACTAACAGTGTACACTGCACCAATCCCTGTACACACAACTAACTAACCGTATACACTGTGCCAATCCCTGTACACACAGCTAACTAACCGTATACACTGTGCCAATCCCTGTACACACAACTAACTAACAGTGTACACTGCGCCAATCCCTGTACACACAACTAACTAACAGTGTACACTGCGCCAATCCCTGTACACACAACTAGCTAACCGTATACACTGTGCCAATCCCTGTACACACAGCTAACTAACAGTGTACACTGCGCCAATCCCTGTACACAACTAACTAACAGTGTACACTGCGCCAATCCCTGTACACACTGCTAACTAACAGTGTACACTGCGCCAATCCCTGTGTACACAACTAACTAACCGTGTACACTGCGCCAATACCTGTACACACAACTAACAGTGTACACTGCGCCAATCCCTGTACACACAGCTAACTAACAGTATACACTGCGCCAATCCCTGTACACACACAACTAACAGTGTACACTGCGCCAATCCCTGTACACACAGCTAACTAACAGTGTACACTGCGCCAATCCCTGTACACAACTAACTAACAGTGTACACTGCGCCAATCCCTGTACACACTACTAACAGTGTACACTGCGCCAATCCCTGTACACACAACTAACAGTGTACACTGCGCCAATCCCTGTACACACAACTAACTAACAGTGTACACTGCGCCAATTCCTGTACACACAACTAACTAAACGTATACACTGCGCCAATCCCTGTACACACAACTAACTAACAGTGTACACTGCGCCAATCCCTGTACACACAGCTAACTAACAGTGTACACTGCGCCAATCCCTGTACACAACTAACTAACAGTGTACACTGCGCCAATCCCTGTACACACAACTAACTAACAGTGTACACTGCGCCAATCCCTGTACACAACTAACTAACAGTGTACACTGCGCCAATCCCTGTACACACGACTAACTAACAGCGTACACTGCGCCAATTCCTGTACACACAACTAACTAACCGTATATACTGTGCCAATCCCTGTACACACAACTAACTAACCGTGTACACTGCGCCAATCCCTGTACACACAACTAACAGTGTACACTGCGCCAATCCCTGTACACACTACTAACAGTGTACACTGCGCCAATCCCTGTACACACTACTAACAGTGTACACTGCGCCAATCCCTGTACACACAACTAACAGTGTACACTGCTCCAATCCCTGTACACACAACTAACAGTGTACACTGCGCCAATCCCTGTACACACTACTAACAGTGTACACTGCTCCAATCCCTGTACACACAACTAACTAACAGTGTACACTGCGCCAATCACTGTACACACAACTAACTAACAGTGTACACTGCGCCAATCACTGTACACACAACTAACTAACAGTGTACACTGCTCCATTCCCTGTACACACAACTAACTAACAGTGTACACTGCGCCAATCACTGTACACACAACTAACTAACCGTATACACTGCGCCAATCCCTGTACACACAACTAACTAACAGTGTACACTGCGCCAATCCCTGTACACACAACTAACTAACAGTGTACACTACACCAATCCCTGTACACACAACTAACTAACCGTATACACTGCGCCAATCCCTGTACACACAACTAACTAACCGTATACACTGCGCCAATCCCTGTACACACAACTAACTAACAGTGTACACTGCGTCAATCCCTGTACACACAACTAACTAACAGTGTACACTGCGCCAATCCCTGTACACACAACTAACTAACCGTATACACTGCGCCAATCCCTGTACACACAACTAACTAACAGTGTACACTGCGCCAATCCCTGTACACACGACTGACTAACTAACCGTATACACTGCGCCAATCCCTGTACACACAACTAACTAACAGTGTACACTGCGCCAATCCCTGTACACACAACTAACTAACAGTGTACACTACGCCAATCCCTGTACACACAACTAACTAACCGTATACACTGCGCCAATCCCTGTACACACAACTAACTAACAGTGTACACTGCACCAATCCCTGTACACACAACTAACTAACCGTGTACACTGTGCCAATCCCTGTGTACACAACTAACTAACAGTGTACACTGCGCCGATCCCTGTACACACAACCAACTAACAGTGTACACTGCGCCAATCCCTGTACACCCAACTAACAGTGTACACTGCACCAATCCCTGTACACACAACTAACTAACCGTGTACACTGTGCCAATCCCTGTGTACACAACTAACTAACAGTGTACACTGCGCCAATCCCTGTACACACTACTAACAGTGTACACTGCGTCAATCCCTGTACACACAACTAACTAACCGTATACACTGTGCCAATCCCTGTACACACAACTAACTAACCGTATACACTGTGCCAATCCCTGTGTACACAACTAACTAACCGTGTACACTGTGCCAATCCCTGTGTACACAACCAACTAACAGTGTACACTGCGCCAATCCCTGTACACACTACTAACAGTGTACACTGCTCCAATCCCTGTACACACAACTAACTAACAGTGTACACTGCGCCAATCACTGTACACACAACTAACTAACAGTGTACACTGCGCCAATCACTGTACACACAACTAACTAACAGTGTACACTGCTCCAATCCCTGTACACACAACTAACTAACAGTGTACACTGCGCCAATCACTGTACACACAACTAACTAACCGTATACACTGCGCCAATCCCTGTACACACAACTAACTAACAGTGTACACTGCGCCAATCCCTGTACACACAACTAACTAACAGTGTACACTACGCCAATCCCTGTACACACAACTAACTAACCGTATACACTGCGCCAATCCCTGTACACACAACTAACTAACCGTGTACACTGCGCCAATCCCTGTACACACAACTAACTAACAGTGTACCCTGCGCCAATCCCTGTACACACAACTAACTAACAGTGTACACTGCGCCAATCCCTGTACACACAACTAACTAACAGTGTACACTGCGCCAATCCCTGTACACACGACTGACTAACTAACCGTATACACTGCGCCAATCCCTGTACACACAACTAACTAACAGTGTACACTACGCCAATCCCTGTACACACAACTAACTAACCGTATACACTGCGCCAATCCCTGTACACACAACTAACTAACCGTGTACACTGCGCTAATCCCTGTACACACAACTAACTAACAGTGTACACTGCGCCAATCCCTGTACACACAACTAACTAACAGTGTACACTGCGCCAATCCCTGTACACACGACTGACTAACTAACCGTATACACTGCGCCAATCCCTGTACACACAACTAACAGTGTACACTACGCCAATCCCTGTACACACAACTAACTAACCGTATACACTGCGCCAATCCCTGTACACACAACTAACTAACCGTGTACACTGCGCCAATCCCTGTACACACAACTAACTAACCGTATACACTACGCCAATCCCTGTACACACAACTAACTAACAGTGTACACTGCGCCAATCCCTGTACACACAACTAACTAACAGTGTACACTACGCCAATCCCTGTACACACAACTAACTAACAGTGTACACTACGCCAATCCCTGTACACACAACTAACTAACAGTGTACACTACGCCAATCCCTGTACACACAACTAACTAACCGTATACACTGCGCCAATCCCTGTACACACAACTAACTAACCGTGTACACTGCGCCAATCCCTGTACACACAACTAACTAACAGTGTACACTGCACCAATCCCTGTACACACAACTAACTAACAGTGTACACTACGCCAATCCCTGTACACACAACTAACTAACCGTATACACTGCGCCAATCCCTGTACACACAATTAACTAACCGTGTACACTGTGCCAATCCCTGTGTACACAACTAACTAACAGTGTACACTGCGCCAATCCCTGTACACACAACCAACTAACAGTGTACACTGCGCCAATCCCTGTACACACAACTAACAGTGTACACTGCACCAATCCCTGTACACACAACTAACTAACCGTGTACACTGTGCCAATCCCTGTGTACACAACTAATTAACAGTGTACACTGCGCCAATCCCTGTACACACTACTAACAGTGTACACTGCGCCAATCCCTGTACACACAACTAACTAACCGTATACACTGTGCCAATCCCTGTACACACAACTAACTAACCGTATACACTGTGCCAATCCCTGTGTACACAACTAACTAACCGTGTACACTGTGCCAATCCCTGTGTACACAACCAACTAACAGTGTACACTGCGCCAATCCCTGTACACACTACTAACAGTGTACACTGCGCCAATCCCTGTACACACAACTAACAGTGTACCCTGCGCCAATCCCTGTACACACAACTAACTAACAGTGTACACTGTGCCAATCCCTGTGTACACAACTAACTAACTGTATACACTGCGCCAATCCCTGTACACACAACTAACTAACAGTGTACACTGCGCCAATCCCTGTACACACAACTAACTAACAGTGTACACTGCGCCAATCCCTGTACACACAACTAACTGACAGTGTACACTGCGCCAATCCCTGTACACACAACTAACTAACCGTGTACACTGCGCCAATCCCTGTACACACAACTAACTCACAGTGTACACTGCGCCAATCCCTGTGTACACAACTAACTAACAGTGTACACTGCGCCAATCCCTGTACACACAACTAACTAACAGTGTACACTGTGCCAATCCCTGTACACACAACTAACTAACTGTATACACTGCGCCAATCCCTGTACACACAACTAACTAAGAGTGTACCCTGCGCCAATCCCTGTACACACAACTAACTAACAGTGTACACTGCGCCAATCCCTGTACACACAACTAACTAACAGTGTACACTGCGCCAATCCCTGTGTACACAACTAACTAACAGTGTACACTGCGCCAATCCCTGTACACACAACTAACTAACAGTGTACACTGTGCCAATCCCTGTACACACAACTAACTAACAGTGTACACTGCGCCAATCCCTGTACACAACTAACTAACAGTGTACACTGCACCAATCCCTGTGTACACAACTAACTAACAGTGTACACTGCGCCAATCCCTGTGTACACAACTAACTAACAGTGTACACTGCGCCAATCCCTGTACACACTACTAACAGTGTACACTGCGCCAATCCCTGTACACACAACTAACTAACAGTGTACACTGCGCCAATCCCTGTACACACAACTAACAGTGTACCCTGCGCCAATCCCTGTACACACAACTAACTAACAGTGTACACTGCGCCAATCCCTGTACACACAACTAACTAACAGTGTACACTGCACCAATCCCTGTACACACAGCTAACTAACAGTGTACACTGCGCCAATCCCTGTACACACAGCTAACTAACCGTGTACACTGCGCCAATCCCTGTACACACAACTAACAGTGTACACTGCGCCAATCCCTGTACACACAACTAACTAACAGTGTACACTGCGCCAATCCCAGTACACACAACTAACTAACAGTGTACACTGCGCCAATCCCTGTACACACAACTAACTAACCGTATACACTGCGCCAATCCCTGTGTACACAGCTAACTAACAGTGTACACTGCACCAATCCCTGTACACAACTAACTAACAGTGTACACTGCGCCAATCCCTGTACACACAGCTAACTAACAGTGTACACTGCACCAATCCCTGTACACACAGCTAACTAACAATGTACACTGCGCCAATCCCTGTACACACAGCTAACTAACAGTGTACACTGCACCAATCCCTGTACACACAGCTAACTAACAGTGTACACTGCGCCAATCCCTGTACACACAGCTAACTAACAGTGTACACTGCACCAATCCCTGTACACACAACTAACAGTGTACACTGCGCCAATCCCTGTACACAAGTAACTAACAGTGTGCACTGCGCCAATCCCTGTACACACAACTAACTAACAGTGTACACTGCGCCAATCCCTGTACACACAGCTAACTAACAGTGTACACTGCGCCAATCCCTGTACACACAACTAACTAACAGTGTACACTGCGCCAATCCCTGTACACACAACTAACTAACAGTGTACACTGCGCCAATCCCTGTACACACAACTAACTAACAATGTACAATGCGCCAATCCCTGTACACACAACTAACTAACAGTGTACACTGCGCCAATCCCTGTACACACAACTAACTAACCGTATACACTGCGCCAATCCCTGTACACACAACTAACTAACAGTGTACACTGCGCCAATCCCTGTACACACAACTAACTAACAGTGTACACTGCACCAATCCCTGTACACACAACTAACTAACAGTGTACACTGCACCAATCCCTGTACACACAACTAACTAACAATGTACAATGCGCCAATCCCTGTACACACAACTAACTAACAGTGTACACTGCGCCAATCCCTGTACACACGACTAACTAACAGCGTACACTGCGCCAATCCCTGTACACACAACTAACTATTAGTGTACACTACGCCAATCCCTGTACACACAACTAGCTAACCGTATACACTGTGCCAATCCCTGTACACACAGCTAACTAACAGTGCACACTGCGCCAATCCCTGTACACACAACTAACTAACAGTGTACACTGCTCCAATCCCTGTACACACAACTAACAGTGTACACTGCGCCAATCCCTGTACACACAGCTAACTAACAGTGTACACTGCGCCAATCCCTGTGTACACAACTAACTAACAGTGTACACTGCACCAATCCCTGTACACACAGCTAACTAACAGTGTACACTGCACCAATCCCTGTACATACAACTAACAGTGTACACTGCGCCAATCCCAGTACACACAACTAACCGTGTACACTGCGCCAATCCCTGTACACAAGTAACTAACAGTGTGCACTGCGCCAATCCCTGTACACACAACTAACTAACAGTGTACACTGCGCCAATCCCTGTACACACAGCTAACTAACAGTGTACACTGCGCCAATCCCTGTACACACAGCTAACTAACAGTGTACCCTGTGCCAATCCCTGTACACACAACTAACAGTGTACACTGCGCCAATCCCTGTACACACAACTAACTAACAGTGTACACTGCGCCAATCCCTGTACACACAACTAGCTAACCGTATACACTGTGCCAATCCCTGTACACACAGCTAACTAACAGTGTGCACTGCGCCAATCCCTGTACACACAACTAACAGTGTACACTGCGCCAATCCCTGTACACACAACTAACAGTGTACACTGCGCCAATCCCTGTACACACAACTAACTAACAGTGTACACTGCGCCAATCCCTGTACACACAACTAGCTAACCGTATACACTGTGCCAATCCCTGTACACACAGCTAACTAACAGTGTACACTGCGCCAATCCCTGTACACACAACTAACAGTGTACACTGCACCAATCCCAGTACACACAACTAACAGTGTACCCTGCGCCAATCCCTGTACACACAACTAACTAACAGTGTACACTGCGCCAATCCCTGTACACACAACTAACTAACAGTGTACACTGCGCCAATCCCTGTACACACTACTAACAGTGTACACTGCGCCAATCCCTGTGTACACAACTAACTAACAGTGTACACTGCGCCAATCTCTGTACACACAACTAACTAACAGTGTACACTGTGCCAATCCCTGTACACACAACTAACTAACCGTGTACACTGCACCAATCCCTGTACACACAACTAACTAACCGTGTACACTGCGCCAACCCCTGTACACACAACTAACTAACCGTATACACTGCGCCAATCCCTGTGTACACAACTAACTAACAGTGTGCACTACGCCAATCCCTGTACACACAACTAACTAACAGTGTACACTGCGCCAATCCCTGTACACACTACTAACAGTGTACACTGCGCCAATCCCTGTACACACAACTAACAGTGTACACTGCGCCAATCCCTGTGCACACAACTAACTAACCGTATACACTGTGCCAATCCCTGTACACACAACTAACTAACAGTGTACACTGCACCAATCCCTGTACACACAACTAACTAACCGTATACACTGCGCCAATCCCTGTACACACAACTAACTAACAGTGTACACTGCGCCAATCCCTGTACACACAACTAACTAACAATGTACACTGCGCCAATCCCTGTACACACAACTAACTAACAGTGTACACTGCGCCAATCCCTGTACACACAACTAACTGACAGTGCACACTGCGCCAATCCCTGTACACACAACTAACAGTGTACACTGCGCCAATCCCTGTACACACAGCTAACTAACAACGTACACTGCGCCAATCTCTGTACACACACAACTAACAGTGTACACTGCACCAATCCCTGTACACAACTAACTAACAGCTAACCCTGCACCAATCCCTGTGTACACACAACTAACCGTGTACACTGCGCCAATCCCTGTACACACAACTAACTAACCGTATACACTGCGCCAATCCCTGTACACACAACTAACTAACAGTGTACACTGCTCCAATCCCTGTACACACTACTAACAGTGTACACTGCGCCAATCCCTGTGTACACAACTAACTAACAGTGTACACTGCGCCAATCCCTGTACACACAACTAACTAACAGTGTACACTGCGCCAATCCCTGTACACACAACTAACTAACCGTGTACACTGCGCCAACCCCTGTACACACAACTAACTAACCGTATACACTGCGCCAATCCCTGTGTACACAACTAACTAACAGTGTACACTGCGCCAATCCCTGTACACACAACTAACTAACAGTGCACACTGCGCCAATCCCTGTACACACAACTAACAGTGTACACTGCGCCAATCCCTGTACACACAGCTAACTAACAACGTACACTGCGCCAATCTCTGTACACACACAACTAACAGTGTACACTGCACCAATCCCTGTACACAACTAACTAACAGCGTACCCTGCACCAATCCCTGTGTACACACAACTAACCGTGTACACTGCGCCAATCCCTGTACACACAACTAACCGTATACACTGCGCCAATCCCTGTACACACAACTAACTAACAGTGTACACTGCGCCAATCCCTGTACACACAACTAACTAACCGTGTACACTGCGCCAACCCCTGTACACACAACTAACTAACCGTATACACTGCGCCAATCCCTGTGTACACAACTAACTAACAGTGTGCACTGCGCCAATCCCTGTACACACAACTAACTAACAGTGTACACTGCGCCAATCCCTGTACACACTACTAACAGTGTACACTGCGCCGATCCCTGTACACACAACTAACAGTGTACACTGCGCCAATCCCTGTACACACACAACTAACTAACAGTGTACACTGCGCCAATCCCTGTACACACAACTAACAGTGTACACTGCGCCAATCCCTGTACACACACAACTAACTAACAGTGTACACTGCGCCAATCCCCGTACACACAACTAACTAACAGTGTACACTGCGCCAACCCTGTACACACTACTAACAGTGTACACTGCGCCAATCCCTGTACACACAACTAACTAACAGTGTACACTGCGCCAATCCCTGTACACACAACTAACTAACAGCGTACACTGCTCCAATCCCTGTACACACAACTAACAGTGTACACTGCACCAATCCCTGTACACACTACTAACAATGTACACTGCTCCAATCCCTGTACACACAACTAACTGTGTACACTGCTCCAATCCCTGTACACACAACTAACTGTGTACACTGCTCCAATCCCTGTACACACAACTAACAGTGTACCCTGCGCCAATCCCTGTACACACACAACTAACTAACAGTGTACACTGCTCCAATCCCCGTACACACAACTAACTAACAGTGTACACTGCGCCAACCCTGTACACACTACTAACAGTGTACACTGCGCCAATCCCTGTACACACAACTAACTAACAGTGTACACTGCGCCAATCCCTGTACACACAACTAACTAACAGTGTACACTGTGCCAATCCCTGTACACACTACTAACAATGTACACTGCGCCAATCCCTGTACACAATACTAACAATGTACACTGCTCTAATCCCTGTACACACAACTAACTGTGTACACTGCTCCAATCCCTGTACACACAACTAACTAACAGTGTACACTGCGCCAATCCCTGTACACACTACTAACAATGTACACTGCGCCAATCCCTGTACACAATACTAACAATGTACACTGCTCCAATCCCTGTACACACAACTAACTGTGTACACTGCTCCAATCCCTGTACACACAACTAACAGTGTACCCTGCGCCAATCCCTGTACACACACAACTAACTAACAGTGTACACTGCGCCAATCCCTGTACACACAACTAACAGTGTACCCTGCGCCAATCCCTGTACACACTACTAACAGTGTACACTGCGCCAATCCCTGTACACACAACTAACAGTGTACACTGCTCCAATCCCTGTACACACACTAACTAACCGTGTACACTGCGCCAATCCCTGTACACACAACTAACTAACCGTGTACACTGCGCCAATACCTGTACACACAGCTAACTAACAGTGTACACTGCGCCAATCCCTGTACACACAACTAACTAAAAGTGTACACTGCGCCAATCCCTGTACACACTACTAACAGTGTACACTGCGCCAATCCCTGTACACACAACTAACTAACAGTGTACACTGCACCAATCCCTGTACACACAACTAACTAACAGTGTACACTACGCCAATCCCTGTACACACAACTAACTAACCGTATACACTGTGCCAATCCCTGTACACACAGCTAACTAACCGTGTACACTGTGCCAATCCCTGTACACACAACTAACTAACAGTGTACCCTGCGCCAATCCCTGTACACACAACTAACTAACAGTGTACACTGCGCCAATCCCTGTACACACAACTAACTAAGAGTGTACCCTGCGCCAATCCCTGTACACACAACTAACTAACAGTGTACACTGCTCCAATCCCTGTACACACAACTAACTAACAGTGTACACTGTGCCAATCCCTGTACACACAACTAACTAACTGTATACACTGCGCCAATCCCTGTACACACAACTAACTAACCGTGTACACTGTGCCAATCCCTGTACACACAACTAACTAACCGTGTACACTGTGCCAATCCCTGTACACACAACTAACAGTGTACACTGCACCAATCCCTGTACACACAACTAACTAACCGTATACACTGTGCCAATCCCTGTACACACAACTAACTAACAGTGTACACTGCGCCAATCCCTGTACACACAACTAACAGTGTACACTGCGCCAATCCCTGTGCACACAACTAACTAACAGTGTACACTGCGCCAATCCCTGTACACACAACTAACTAACAGTGTACACTGCGCCAATCCCTGTACACACAACTAACAGTGTACCCTGCGCCAATCCCTGTACACAACTAACTAACAGTGTACACTGCTCCAATCCCTGTACACACAACTAACTGTGTACACTGCTCCAATCCCTGTACACACAACTAACAGTGTACCCTGCGCCAATCCCTGTACACACACAACTAACTAACAGTGTACACTGCGCCAATCCCTGTACACACAACTAACAGTGTACCCTGCGCCAATCCCTGTACACACTACTAACAGTGTACACTGCGCCAATCCCTGTACACACAACTAACAGTGTACACTGCTCCAATCCCTGTACACACACAACTAACTAACAGTGTACACTGCGCCAATCCCAGTACACACACAACTAACAGTGTACACTGCACCAATCCCTGTACACACAACTAACAGTGTACCCTGCGCCAATCCCTGTACACACTACTAACAGTGTACACTGCGCCAATCCCTGTACACACAACTAACAGTGTACCCTGCGCCAATCCCTGTACACTTACAACTAACTAACAGTGTACACTGCGCTAATCCCTGTACACACAACTAACTAACAGCGTACACTGCGCCAATTCCTGTACACACAACTAACTAACCGTATACACTGTGCCAATCCCTGTACATACAACTAACAGTGTACACTGCGCCAATCCCTGTACACAAGTAACTAACAGTGTACACTGCTCCAATCCCTGTACACACAACTAACAGTGTACACTGCGCCAATCCCTGTACACACACAACTAACTAACAGTGTACACTGCTCCAATCCCTGTACACACAACTAACAGTGTACACTGCTCCAATCACTCTACACACAACTAACAGTGTACACTGCGCCAATCTATCTCTCTCTCTCTCTCTCTCTCGTCGAAAGGGATTTTTGCCATTGAAGGTGAGTTTAGCTTCTGCTCGGATATCTGAACTAACTATCCGCCCCAATTTCGGATTTTAGATGGGAAATCTGAGTTTGCTCGGGTAGTCTATTCAGATTTTTAAAAATATCCGAATTGCTATTCAAAGTTCGGATAGTGGAAAAACTTTGGATTATCTGGGTAGTTCGGATACCCGAATATTGGATGAGCACCACTGCTCATCACCCCCTCATTTCACCCCACTATCTCATCTTACAGCGGTGACCACGTGTGAGAGTTGCATGAATAACTCTGCACCCCTGCATCATATTGTTGCAGCGCTGGGGATTCGGATGCATGTACACACAGGGGGTGCTCCTGGCAATCAGTCCTGTAATTACCGATAATTATTGATGTGGCGGCTCCCGTCTGAGGATCTCACACCCGGAATCCTCCAGAACTGAGAGATTCTGTCAGCCTGAGGCCAGATGATCGGGGCACATGCCTACTGTCATTATATATTTAGGAGCAATTAGTAAAGATTGATATGTGAGGAGAATACTGTCAGCAAGCAATCATCGTCCAATCACAGAACACACGTAAGTCATACCTGACAGAACTCGTTCCCAAACTTCTCATTCCTCGGATTCTGCAAGTTTACCAGTCCTAATTCCTGTCCCCCAACTTCCTGTCTGTGTTATCTGTCCCTTCCAACTTCCTGTCCGTGTTATCTGTGTCTCCCAACTTCCTGTCCGTGTTATCTGTGTCTCCTAACTTCCTGTCTGTGTTATCTGTCCCTCCCAACTTCCTGTCTGTGTGATCTGTGCTACCCCAACTTCCTGTCTGTGTTATCTGTCCCTCCCAACTTCCTGTCCGTGTTATCTGTGTCTCCCAACTTCCTGTCTGTGTTATCTGTGCTCCCCCAACTTCCTGTCTGTGTTATCTGTCCCTTCCAACTTCCTGTCCGTGTTATCTGTGTCTCCTAACTTCCTGTCCGTGTTATCTGTGTCTCCTAACTTCCTGTCTCTGTTATCTGTCCCTCCCAACTTCCTGTCCGTGTTATCTGTGTCCCCCAACTTCCTGTCTGTGTTATCTGTGTCCCCCAACTTCCTGTCTGTGTTATCTGTGTCTCCCAACTTCCTGTCTGTGTTATCTGTGCTCCCCCAACTTCCTGTCTGTGTTATCTGTGCTCCCCCAACTTCCTGTCTGTGTTATCTGTGCTCCCCCAACTTCCTGTCTGTGTTATCTGTGCTCCCCCAACTTCCTGTCCGTGTTATCTGTCCCTCCCAACTTCCTGTCCGTGTTATCTGTGCTCCCCCAACTTCCTGTCTGTGTTATCTGTCCCTCCCAACTTACTGTCTGTGTTATCTGTGCTCCCCCAACTTCCTGTCTGTGTTATCTGTGCTCCCCCAACTTCCTGTCTGTGTTATCTGTCCCTCCCAACTTACTGTCTGTGTTATCTGTGCTCCCCCAACCTCCTGTCTGTGTTATCTGTGTCCCCCAACTTCCTGTCTGTGTTATCTGTCCCTCCCAACTTCCTGTCTGTGTTATCTGTGTCCCCCAACTTCCTGTCTGTGTTATCTGTCCCTCCCAACTTCCTGTCTGTGTTATCTGTGTCCCCCAACTTCCTGTCTGTGTTATCTGTCCCTCCCAACTTCCTGTCCGTGTTATCTGTGTCTCCCAACTTCCTGTCTGTGTTATCTGTGCTCCCCCAACTTCCTGTCTGTGTTATCTGTCCCTCCCAACTTCCTGTCTGTGTTATCTGTCCCTCCCAACTTCCTGTCTGTGTTATCTGTCCCTCCCAACTTCCTGTCTGTGTTATCTGTGTCTCCCAACTTCCTGTCTGTGTTATCTGTGTCTCCCAACTTCCTGTCTGTGTTAGCTGTGTCCCCCAACTTCCTGTCAGTGTTATCTGTGTCTCCCAACTTCCTGTCTGTGTTAGCTGTGTCCCCCAACTTCCTGTCTCTGTTATCTGTGTCCCCCAACTTCCTGTCTGTGTTGTGTGTGTCCCCCCAACTTCCTGCCTGTGTTATCTGTGTCTCCCAACTTCCTGTCTGTGTTATCTGTGCTCCCCCAACTTCCTGTCAGTGTTATCTGTGCTCCCCCAACTTCCTGTCTGTGTTATCTGTGTCCCCCAACTTCCTGTCTGTGTTATCTGTGCTCCCCCAACTTCCTGTCAGTGTTATCTGTGCTCCCCCAACTTCCTGTCTGTGTTATCTGTGTCCCCCAACTTCCTGCCTGCTATCAGATGTGTGTCTGTCTAAAGCCCCGTCTACACGAGGCGATCCTGCGGCTCGATTAGCCACCGGATCGCCTCTTCCGCATCCCTGCGCGTGCGTCGGATTCGATCCGCCCTCGTCCCCGCGCCGCGCAGGGATGCGGAAGAGGCGATCCGGCGGCTCTGTCTATCTGTGTGCCATCAGCCTGTGTACAGAGGACCTGTCTATGTGTGTGCTATCAGCCTGTGTACAGAGGACCTGTCTATCTGTGTGCTATCAGCCTGTGTACAGAGGACCGGTCTATGTGTGTGTTATCAGTCTGTGTACAGAGGACCTGTCTATGTGTGTGCTATCAGCCTGTGTACAGAGAACCTGTCTATGTGTGTGCATTCAGCCTGTGTACAGAGGACATGTCTATGTGTGTGCTATCAGCCTGTGTACAGAGGACCTGTCTATGTGTGTGCCATCGCCTGTGTACAGAGGACCTGTCTATGTGTGTGCCATCAGCCTGTGTACAGAGGACCTGTCTATGTGTGTGCTATCAGCCTGTGTACAGAGGACCTGTCTATGTGTGTGCTATCAGCCTGAGTACAGAGGACCTGTCTGTGTGTGTGCCATCAGCCTGTGTACAGAGGACCTGTCTATGTGTGTGCTATCAGCCTGTGTACAGAGGACCTGTCTATGTGTGTGCCATCAGCCTGTGTACAGAGGACCTGTCTATGTGTGTGCTATTAGCCTGTGTACAGAGGACCTGTCTATGTGTGTGCCATCAGCCTGTGTACAGAGGACCTGTCTATGTGTGTGCCATAAGCCTGTGTACAGAGGACCTGTCTCTGTGTGTGCTATCAGCCTGTGTACAGAGGACCTGTCTATGTGTGTGCTATCAGCCTGTGTACAGAGGACCTGTCTATGTGTGTGCTATCAGCCTGTGTACAGAGAACCTGTCTATGTGTGTGCATTCAGCCTGTGTACAGAGGACATGTCTATGTGTGTGCTATCAGCCTGTGTACAGAGAACCTGTCTATGTGTGTGCTATCAGCCTGTGTACAGAGGACCTGTCTATGTGTGTGCCATCAGCCTGTGTACAGAGGACCTGTCTATGTGTGTGCTATCAGCCTGTGTACAGAGGACCTGTCTATGTGTGTGCTATCAGCCTGTGTACAGAGAACCTGTCTATGTGTGTGCATTCAGCCTGTGTACAGAGGACATGTCTATGTGTGTGCTATCAGCCTGTGTACAGAGAACCTGTCTATGTGTGTGCTATCAGCCTGTGTACAGAGGACCTGTCTATGTGTGTGCCATCAGCCTGTGTACAGAGGACCTGTCTATGTGTGTGCCATCAGCCTATGTACAGAGGACCTGTCTATCTGTGTGCTATCAGCCTGTGTACAGAGGACCTGTCTATCTGTGTGCTATCAGCCTGTGTACAGAGGACCGGTCTATGTGTGTGTTATCAGCCTGTGTGCAGAGGACATGTCTATGTGTGTGCTATCAGCCTGTGTACAGAGGACCTGTCTATGTGTGTGTTATCAGCCTGTGTACAGAGGACCTGTCTATGTGTGTGCTATCAGCCTGTGTACAGAGGACCTGTCTATGTGTGTGCTATCAGCCTGTGTACAGAGGACCTGTCTATGTGTGTGCCATCAGCCTGTGTACAGAGGACCTGTCTATGTGTGTGCTATCAGCCTGCGTACAGAGGACCTGTCTATGTGTGTGCTATCAGCCTGTGTACAGAAGACCTGTCTATGTGTGTGCTATTAGCCTGTGTACAGAGGACCTGTCTATGTGTGTGCTATCAGCCTGTGTACAGAGGACCTGTCTATGTGTGTGCTATCAGCCTGTGTACAGAGGACCTGTCTATGTGTGTGCCATCAGCCTGTGTACAGAGGACATGTCTATGTGTGCCATCAGCCTGTGTACAGAGGACATGTCTATCTGTGTGCTATCAGCCTGTGTACAGAGGACATGTCTATGTGTGTGCCATCAGCCTGTGTACAGAGGACCTGTCTATGTGTGTGCCATCAGCCTGTGTACAGAGGACCTGTCTATGTGTGTGTCATCAGCCTGTGTACAGAGGACTAGTATATCTGTGTGCCATCAGCCTATGTACAGAGCACCTGTCTATCTGTGTGCCATCAGCCTGTGTACAGAGGACCTGTCTATGTGTGTGCTATCAGCCTGTGTACAGAGGACCTGTCTATGTGTGTGCTATCAGCCTGTGTACAGAGGACCTGTCTATGTGTGTGTTATCAGCCTGTGTACAGAGGACCTGTCTATGTGTGTGCTATCAGCCTGTGTACAGAGGACCTGTCTATGTGTGTGCCATCAGCCTGTGTACAGAGGACCTGTCTATGTGTGTGCTATCAGCCTGTGTACAGAGGACCTGTCTTTGTGTGTGCTATTAGCCTGTGTACAGAGGACCTGTCTATCTGTGTGTTATCAGCCTGTGTACAGAGGACCTGTCTATGTGTGTGCTATCAGCCTGTGTACAGAGGACCTGTCTATGTGTGTGTTATCAGCCTGTGTACAGAGGACCTGTCTATGTGTGTGCTATCAGCCTGTGTACAGAGGACCTGTCTATCTGTGTGTTATCAGCCTGTGTACAGAGGACCTGTCTATGTGTGTGCTATCAGCCTGTGTACAGAGGACCTGTCTATGTGTGTGCTATCAGCCTGTGTACAGAGGACCTGTCTATCTGTTTGCTACCAGCCTGTGTACACAGGACCTGTCTATGTGTGTGCCATCAGCCTGTGTACAGAGGACCTGTCTATGTGTGTGCTATCAGCCTGTGTACAGAGGACCTGTCTATGTGTGTGTTATCAGCCTGTGTACAGAGGACCTGTCTATGTGTGTGTTATCAGCCTGTGTACAGAGGACCTGTCTATGTGTGTGCTATCAGCCTGTGTACAGAGGACCTGTCTATGTGTGTGCTATTAGCCTGTGTACAGAGGACCTGTCTATCTGTGTGTTATCAGCCTGTGTACAGAGGACCTGTCTATGTGTGTGTTATCAGCCTGTGTACAGAGGACCTGTCTATGTGTGTGCCATCAGCCTGTGTACAGAGGACCTGTCTATGTGTGTGTTATCAGCCTGTGTACAGAGGACCTGTCTATGTGTGTGCCATCAGCCTGTGTACAGAGGACCTGTCTATGTGTGTGTTATCACCCTGTGTACAGAGGACCTGTCTATGTGTGTGTTATCAGCCTGTGTACAGAGGACCTGTCTATGTGTGTGCCATCAGCCTGTGTACAGAGGACCTGTCTATGTGTGTGCCATCAGCCTGTGTACAGAGGACCTGTCTATGTGTGTGCTATCAGCCTGTGTACAGAGGACCTGTCTATGTGTGTGCTATCAGCCTGTGTACAGAGGACCTGTCTATGTGTGTGTTATCAGCCTGTGTACAGAGGACCTGTCTATGTGTGAGTTATCAGCCTGTGTACAGAGGACCTGTCTATCTGTGTGCTATCAGCCTGTGTACAGAGGACCGGTCTATGTGTGTGTTATCAGCCTGTGTACAGAGGACCTGTCTATGTGTGTGCTATCAGCCTGTGTACAGAGAACCTGTCTATGTGTGTGCATTCAGCCTGTGTACAGAGGACATGTCTATGTGTGTGCTATCAGCCTGTGTACAGAGGACCTGTCTATGTGTGTGCCATCGCCTGTGTACAGAGGACCTGTCTATGTGTGTGCCATCAGCCTGTGTACAGAGGACCTGTCTATGTGTGTGCCATCAGCCTGTGTACAGAGGACCTGTCTATGTGTGTGCCATCAGCCTGTGTAGAGAGGACCTGTCTATGTGTGTGTTATCAGCCTGTGTACAGAGGACCTGTCTATGTGTGTGCCATCAGCCTGTGTACAGAGGACCTGTCTATGTGTGTGCCATCAGCCTGTGTACAGAGGACCTGTCTATGTGTGTGCTATCAGCCTGTGTACAGAGGACCTGTCTATGTGTGTGCTATCAGCCTGTGTACAGAGGACCTGTCTATCTGTTTGCTACCAGCCTGTGTACACTGGACCTGTCTATGTGTGTGCCATCAGCCTGTGTACAGAGGACCTGTCTATGTGTGTGTTATCAGCCTGTGTACAGAAGACCTGTCTATGTGTGTGTTATCAGCCTGTGTACAGAGGACCTGTCTAAGTGTGTGCCATCAGCCTGTGTACAGAGGACCTGTCTATGTGTGTGCCATCAGCCTGTGTACAGAGGACCTGTCTATGTGTGTGCCATCAGCCTGTGTACAGAGGACCTGTCTATGTGTGTGCCATCAGCCTGTGTACAGAGGACCTGTCTATGTGTGTGCTATCAGCCTGTGTACACAGGACCTGTCTATGTGTGTGTTATCAGCCTGTGTACAGAGGACCTGTCTATGTGTGTGCTATCAGCCTGTGTACAGAGGACCTGTCTATGTGTGTGCCATCAGCCTGTGTACAGAGGACCTGTCTATGTGTGTGCTATCAGCCTGTGTACAGAGGACCTGTCTATGTGTGTGCTATCAGCCTGTGTACAGAGGACCTGTCTATGTGTGTGCCATCAGCCTGTGTACAGAGGACCTGTCTATGTGTGTGCTATCAGCCTGTGTACAGAGGACCTGTCTATGTGTGTGCCATCAGCCTGTGTACAGAAGACCTGTCTATGCGTGTGTTATCAGCCTGTGTACAGAGGACCTGTCTATGCATGTGTGCCATCAGCCTGTGTACAGAGGACCTGTCTATGTGTGTGCCATCAGCCTGTGTACAGAGGACCTGTCTATGTGTGTGCCATCAGCCTGTGTACAGAGGACCTGTCTATGTGTGTGCCATCAGCCTGTGTACAGAGGACCTGTCTATGTGTGTGCCATCAGCCTGTGTACAGAGGACCTGTCTATGTGTGTGCCATCAGCCTGTGTACAGAGGGCCTGTCTATGTGTGTGCTATCAGCCTGTGTACAGAGGACCTGTCTATGTGTGTGCTATCAGCCTGTGTACAGAGGACCTGCCTATCTGTGTGCTATCAGCCTGTGTACAGAGGACCTGTCTATGTGTGTGTTATCAGCCTGTGTACACAGGACCTGTCTATGTGTGTGCCATCAGCCTGTGTACAGAGGACCTGTCTATGTGTGTGCTATTAGCCTGTGTACAGAGGACCTGTCTATGTGTGTGTTATCAGCCTGTGTACAGAGGACCTGTCTATCTGTGTGCTATCAGCCTGTGTACAGAGGACCTGTCCATGTGTGTGCTATCAGCCTGTGTACAGAGGACCTGTCTATCTGTGTGCTATCAGCCTGTGTACAGAGGACCTGTCTATCCATGTGCTATCAGCCTGCGTACAGAGGACCTGTCTATGTGTGTGCCATCAGCCTGTGTACAGAGGACATGTCTATGTGTGTGTTATCAGCCTGTGTACAGAGGACCTGTCTATCTGTGTGCCATCAGCCTGTGTACAGAGGACCTGTCTATGTGTGTGCTATCAGCCTGTGTACAGAGGACCTGTCTATGTGTGTGTTATCAGCCTGTGTACAGAGGACCTGTCTATGTGTGTGCCATCAGCCTGTGTACAGAGGACCTGTCTATGTGTGTGCCATCAGCCTGTGTACAGAGGACCTGTCTATGTGTGTGCCATCAGCCTGTGTACAGAGGACCTGTCTATGTGTGTGTTATCAGCCTGTGTACAGAGGACCTGTCTATGTGTGTGCCATCAGCCTGTGTACAGAGGACCTGTCTATGTGTGAGTTATCAGCCTGTGTACAGAGGACCTGTCTATGTGTGTGCTATCAGCCTGTGTACAGAGGACCTGTCTATGTGTGTGTTATCAGCCTGTGTACAGAAGACCTGTCTATGTGTGTGCTATCAGCCTGTGTACAGAGGACCTGTCTATGTGTGTGCCATCAGCCTGTGTACAGAGGACCTGTCTATGTGTGTGCCATCAGCCTGTGTACAGAGGACCTGTCTATCTGTGTGCTATCAGCCTGTGTACAGAGGACCTGTCTATCTGTGTGTTATCAGCCTGTGTACAGAGGACCTGTCTATGTGTGAGTTATCAGCCTGTGTACAGAGGACCTGTCTATGTGTGTGTTATCAGCCTGTGTACAGAGGACCTGTCTATGTGTGTGCTATCAGCCTGTGTACAGATGACCTGTCTATGCGTGTGCTATCAGCCTGTGTACAGAGGACCTGTCTATGTGTGTGCCATCAGCCTGTGTACAGAAGACCTGTCTATGTGTGTGCTATCAGCCTGTGTACAGAGCACCTGTCTATGTGTGTGTTATCTGCCTGTGTACAGAAGACCTGTCTATGTGTGTGCTATCAGCCTGTGTACAGAGGACCTGTCTATGTGTGTGCTATCAGCCTGTGTACAGAGGACCTGTCTATGTGTGTGCTATCAGCCTGTGTACAGAGGACCTGTCTATGTGTGTGTTATCAGCCTGCGTACAGAGGACCTGTCTATGTGTGTGCCATCAGCCTGTGTACAGAAGACCTGTCTATGTGTGTGCCATCAGCCTGTGTACAGAAGACCTGTCTATGTGTGTGCCATCAGCCTGTGTACAGAGGACCTGTCTATGTGTGTGCTATCAGCCTGTGTACAGAGGACCTGTCTATGTGTGTGTTATCAGCCTGTGTACAGAGGACCTGTCTATGTGTTTGTTATCAACCTGTGTACAGAGGACCTGTCTATCTGTTTGCTACCAGCCTGTGTACAGAGGACCTGTCTATGTGTGTGCTATTAGCCTGTGTACAGAGGACCTGTCTATGTGTGTGTTATCAGCCTGTGTACAGAGGACATGTCTATGTGTGTGCTATCAGCCTGTGTACAGAGGACCTGTCTGTGTGTGCTATCAGCCTGTGTACAGAGGACCTGTCTATCCGTGTGCTATCAGCCTGTGTACAGAGGACCTGTCTATGTGTGTGTTATCAGCCTGTGTACAGAGGACCTGTCTATGTGTGTGTTATCAGCCTGTGTACAGAGGACCTGTCTATGTGTGTGCTATTAGCCTGTGTACAGAGGACCTGTCTATGTGTGTGCTATTAGCCTGTGTACAGAGGACCTGTCTATCCGTGTGCTATCAGCCTGTGTACAGAGGACCTGTGTATGTGTGTGTTATCAGCCTGTGTACAGAGGACCTGTCTATGTGTGTGTTATCAGCCTGTGTACAGAGGACCTGTCTATGTGTGTGCCATCAGCCTGTGTACAGAGGACCTGTCTATGTGTGTGCTATCAGCCTGTGTACAGAGGACCTGTCTATGTGTGTGCTATCAGCCTGTGTACAGAGGACCTGTCTATGTGTGTGCTATCAGCCTGTGTACATAGGACCTGTCTATGTGTGTGTTATCAGCCTGTGTACAGAGGACCTGTCTATCTGTGTGCTATCAGCCTGTGTACAGAGGACCTGTCTGTGTGCTATCAGCCTGTGTACAGAGGACCTGTCTATGTGTGTGCTATTAGCCTGTGTACAGAGGACCTGTCTATGTGTGTGCTATCAGCCTGTGTACAGAGGACCTGTCTATGTGTGTGCTATCAGCCTGTGTACAGAGGACCTGTCTATGTGTGTGCTATTAGCCTGTGTACAGAGGACCTGTCTATGTGTGTGCCATCGCCTGTGTACAGAGGACCTGTCTATGTGTGTGCTATCAGCCTGTGTACAGAGGACCTGTCTATGTGTGTGCTATCAGCCTGTGTACAGAGGACCTGTCTATGTGTGTGTTGGTAATTTATTGCAGGGATGTCTCATATCCCTATGAGGACATCTCATTAATTCTCTTATATATCGCCGTGACCTGTCGGATCAGAAAGTTTTGCATTCGCTGTACATTTTCCCAGGATTCCCAGAATAGTTTTTATTAATTAGGGGGCAGTAAATTCCCAAATATTTGGAGAAGGCTGCGGTACTTTCGTGTTTCAGTTTCCATGAATTGCAAAGATGACCTGTCAAGTCACCAGGACACATGTAAATGTAATACTGGCGGAATGTATAATTATTAGCCACGCCTCCAGGGTATCAGGCCTCTGGCTACATTTCTGGAGGGACGATGCAGAAGTGACAGCAGTGACATGTAGTGATAGCATATCACACAGGTCTCTACTCTGAGAAGAGCTACAGAAATACTCTATGCATTTATAGAAAGGGGGGGCTGTAACACATATTAAGAATAAAAAGTCACATGTGCGCTGGTAACAGCATTGGCCCAAGTCCTGAGCCCTGGGGAGTCCTTGTCTCTCGCTCTCCACTCTAGGGGAGCATTGGCCCAAGTCCTGAGCCCTGGGGAGACCTTGTCTTTCGCTCTCCACTCTAGGGGAGCATTGGCCCATGTCCGGAGCCCTGGGGAGACCTTGTCTCTCGCTCTCAACCTTAGGGGAGCATTGGCCCACGTCCGGAGCCCTGGGGAGACCTTGTCTCTCGCTCTCAACCTTAGGGGAGCATTGGCCCACGTCCGGAGCCCTGGGGAGACCTTGTCTCTCGCTCTCAACCTTAGGGAGCATTGGCCCATGTCCTGAGCCCTGGGGAGGCTTTGTCTGTCGCTCTCCACCTTAGGGGAGCATTGGCCAACATCCTGAGCCCTGGGGAGACCTTGTCTCTCGCTCTCCCCTTGTGGGGGAACATTGGCCCACGTCCGGAGCCCTGGGGAGATGTTGTCTCTCGCTCTCCACTCTAGGGGAGCATTGGCCCACGTCCGGAGCCCTGGGGAGACCTTGTCTCTCGCTCTTCACCTTAGGGGAGCATTGGCCCACGTCCGGAGCCCTGGGGAGACCTTGTCTCTCGCTCTTCACCTTAGGGGAGCATTTGTCCAAGTACTGAGCCCTGGGGAGACCTTGTCTCTCGCTCTTCACCTTAGGGGAGCATTTTCCAACATCCTGGGGAGACCTTGTCTCTCGCTCTCAACCTTAGGGGAGCATTGGCCCACGTACTGAGCCCTGGGGAGACCTTATCTCTCGCTCTCCACCTCAGGGAGGTATGCAGGAGATGTATGGAGACAATGGGAAGCTCACCCACTGCCAACAGGGAGACAAAAGTAGGCAGGAGAAAGCTCATTGTGTCAGCAGAATTCAGCAGGAAGTTTCTGATTGTAAAGAACACTCTGACACCCCCCCCCCCCCCTCAGGGAACCCGAGTTCTGCTTTATACCCTATACATACCGGCTTAATGATGGTTGCAAAAATCACTAACAGTAATGCTGCCTGCCACTGCTGAAATATAGGGCAGCCACCCCCCATCCCCCTCCTGCCCATTCCACAGAGAGCAGTCCTGGCAGTCGTGAAGATGGTTCCAACCATCTAGCCTTACCCAAGGTAAACGAGAACTCTGATTGGCTGCTGTGGAGTTGGCTATAAGATGGTCATTCAGAGGCTTTTCCGTTATAAATGGTAAATACCAAACATGGACTTATAAGAGCAGCAGGTGGACATAACGCCGAAAGCATCTCCTCATTCTGTCTCTGTTTAGTAGAGATCACCTACAGCATCTCCTCACATCCGACATCTGTACCCAGCTTGGTCAGCGGTCCCTGGAACCAGACTAAGGCATATGAACCACTAAGACCTAGTTCACACTACAAAACGCAATGGCTAACCGATCGGGATTGTGATTTTCAGAGCGATTTTTGAAGGAATGTGCATTTTTGCAAATTTTTTTTTAAAGAGAAATTGCTCTTAAAATTGTACAGGCAACACGTTTTCACCTTTCTTAAAACCGATATACTGCTTTGAGGACGTAGGGTGACACTGCTGGAGCGCTCTGCCAACTGCTGGCGATCGGCAAACTGAGCGCCATCGCTGACAGTGTGAACCATCCCTCGTAAAGGATGCAGGGTGGCAGACTTCACTGATATGGATCAGATTAGAACAGAAATGCGATGGAACGGCTACAAATCCAAATCAGTCACATAGTGACTTCTAATCATCAAAGTTTGGCCTCTGTTACAGACAACTCAGCTTCCACAATCCACAGTCACTTTCCTCGAGTCACCGGGCCACACATGGCTACCCCTCCATAAGTGACTATTTTCAGGCTTCAAAGTGTGGAGAATCAGAAGCAATTGTGTTTCCAGCTAATCCCTGTCTCCCCGAGGGGTGGGGTGGGGCCTGAATGGAAAAGCTGGACTCATCATTCCCGGTAGGGAACTCATCACCAGAGACTCCACCAGAGTGATGGGACACAATGTTCCGCTGCTGTCACCAGAGGCACCACCAGAGTGATGGGACAAAATGTTCCGCTGCTGTCACCAGAGACTCCACCAGAGTGATGGGACAGAATGTTCCGCTGCTGTCACCAGAGGCACCACCTGGCTGTCACACCTCATTGCCAGGACTCTGCCACCACACATGTGACCATCTCAGAAACCACAACAAAGTCCACAACTCAATGATTGGCAGGTGAGAAGAATGCCCAGGCAGTATATAAACCTCCTAAATCCCCAAGCATTCCAGAGAGCAAAAAACAAAGTCCCAACTTTATACTGGCATGAGAAAACCACGCCCGTAATGTGATGGGCACCTGCTGTGCCTGTCAGTAACGTGACCAGAAGGTCCACATACCTACTATCCTTTATTGTATTACTGCAGATATCCTCACAGCTAATGTGCTTTCCAGCTGATTTCTACCTACAGGTACCCCACCATCCACTGTGTGAAAGGGTGAGCAGAGCACCCTGAAAAGAAAACACAGACACAACGGGAGCCCAAATGGTGCCGTACGTCACAAAGAATATCAAAATGAAAATTAGGCAAAGAAGGGAGGTGGCAGAGGGAGCAACCAACCACTGGAAGCAGGGGGAGATGCACCAACCTGACCCCACTCGGGACCCAGAGAGGGTGGTGAGGGTCGCACTCCTGACAAGGTCCTGACATGGGGCATCAGCCACCTGGTGACCAGACGATGACCTCACAAGGAGGGAAATGAGTACAAAGGGGGTAAGAGGCGCCCAGGAGTGTATAACAAACAAAAGAGTAAAGGGGAGGTGGCTTACCTCAGTAATAACAAATTCAGGTATAAAAAAATAGTTAATGTTAAATAAGCACAGGCAACGTGTTTCGTGGGTCTCTGCCACTTCCTCAGGCCAAATAAAGAGCCGACGGGTTTCAAAAGCCAGGTCAGAGCGCCTCTCTGTGGGTCTTTGTCTACCCACCTTTTAAGGACTGACCACAAGTTCTCGAGTGGATTAAGGATTGGGAAGTTTCCTGGCTATGGACCTAAAATTGTTTTTTTCCCCTCAGCCACTCAGTTATCCCTTTGGTCTTATGGTACGGTGCTCATCATGCTGGACAAGGCATTGTTCTCCAGCAAACTGCTCTTGGACAGTTGGAAGGAGTTGATGTTTGCGAATGTTTTGGTACCATTCTTTATTCATGGCTGTATTGTGAGTGAGCCCACTCCCTTGGATGAGAAGCAGCCCCACACATGAAATGTGAGTGAGCCCACTCCCTTGGATGAGAAGAAGCCCCACACATGAATTGTGAGTGAGCCCGCTCCCTTGGATGAGAAGCAGCCCCACACATGAAATGTAAGTGAGCCCACTCCCTTGGATGAGAAGCAGCCCCACACATGAATTGTGAATGAGCCCGCTCCCTTGGATGAGAAGAAGCCCCACACATGAAATGTGAGTGAGCCCACTCCCTTGGATGAGAAGCATCTCCAAACATGAATTGTGAGTGAGCCCGCTCCCTGAGATGAGAAGCAGCCCCACACATGAATTGTGAGTGAGCCCGCTCCCTGAGATGAGAAGCAGCCCCACACATGAATTGTGAGTGAGCCCGATCCCTTGTATGAGATACAGCCCCACACATGAAATGTGAGTGAGCCCGCTCCCTGGGAAGAGAAGCAGCCCCACACATGAATTGTGAGTGAGCCCACTCCCTTGGATGAGAAGCAGCCCCACACATGAAATGTGAGTGAGCCCGCTCCCTGGGAAGAGAAGCAGCCCCACACATGAATTGTGAGTGAGCCCACTCCCTGGGATGAGAAGCAGCCCCACACATGAATTGTGAGTGAGCCCGCTCCCTGGGAAGAGAAGCAGCCCCACACATGAATTGTGAGTGAGCCCACTCCCTGGGATGAGAAGCAGCCCCACACATGAATTGTGAGTGAGCCCACTCCCTGGGAGGAGAAGCAGCCCCACACATGAATTGTGAGTGAGCCTTCTCCCTGGGAAGAGAAGCAGCCCCACACATGAATTGTGAGTGAGCCCACTCCCTGGGATGAGAAGCAGCCCCACACATGAATTGTGAGTGAGCCCGCTCCCTGGGAGGAGAAGCAGCCCCAAACATGAATTGTGAGTGAGCCCTCTCCCTGGGAGGAGAAGCAGCCCCACACATGTATTGTGAGTGAGCCCGCTCCCTTGGATGAGAAACAGCCCCAAACATGAATTGTGAGTGAGCCCGCTCCCTTGAAAGAGAAACAGCCCCACACATGAATTGTGAGTGAGCCCACTCCCTGGGAGGAGAAGCAGCCCCACACATGTATTGTGAGTAAGCCCGCTCCCTTGGATGAGATGCAGCCCCACACATGAAATGTGAGTGAGCCCACTCCCTTGGATGAGAAGCAGCCCCACACATGAATTGTGAGTGAGCTCGCTCCCTGGGAGGAGAAGCAGCCCCACACATGAATTGTGAGTGAGCCCGCTCCCTTGGATGAGAAGCAGCTCCACACATGTATTGTGAGTGAGCCGCTCCCTTGGATGAGAAGCAGCCCCACACATAAATTGTGAGTGAGCCCACTCCCTGGGATGAGAAGCAGCCCCACACATGAATTGTGAGTGAGCCCGCCCCCTGGGATGAGAAACAGCCCAGCACATGAATTGTGAGTGAGCTCGCTCCCTGGGATGAGAAGCAGCCCCACACATGAATTGTGAGTGAGCCCACTCCCTGGGATGAGAAACAGCCCCACACATAAATTGTGAGTGAGCCCGCTCCCTTGTGTGAGAAGCAGCCCCACACATGAATTGTGAGAGAGCCCACTCCCTGGGATAAGAAGAAGCCCCACACATGAATTGTGAGTGAGCCCGCTCCCTGGGATGAGAAGCAGCCCCACACATGAATTGTGAGTGAGCCCGCTCCCGTGGATGAGAAGCAGCCCCACACATGAATTGTGAGTGAGCCTGCTCCCTTGTGTGAGAAGCAGCCCCACACATGAATTGTGAGTGAGCCCGCTCCCTTGTGTGAGAAGCAGCCCCACACATGAATTGTGAGTGAGCTTGCTCCCTCTGATGAGAAGCAGCCCCACACATGAATTGTGAGTGAGCCCGCCCCCTGGGATGAGAAACAGCCCAGCACATGAATTGTGAGTGAGCTCGCTCCCTTGGATGAGAAGCAACCCCACACATGAATTGTGAGTGAGCCCGCTCCCTTGGATGACAAGCAGCCCCACACATGAATTGTGAGTGAGCCCGCTCCCGTGGATGAGAAGCAGCCCCACACATGAATTGTGAGTGAGCCTGCTCCCTTGTGTGAGAAGCAGCCCCACACATGAATTGTGAGTGAGCCCGCTCCCTTGTGTGAGAAGCAGCCCCACACATGAATTGTGAGTGAGCCCGCTCCCTTGGATGAGAAGCAGCCCCACACATGAATTGTGAGTGAGCCCGCCCCCTGGGATGAGAAACAGCCCAGCACATGAATTGTGAGTGAGCTCGCTCCCTTGGATGAGAAGCAACCCCACACATGAATTGTGAGTGAGCCCGCTCCCTTGGATGACAAGCAGCCCCACACATGAATTGTGAGTGAGCCCGCTCCCGTGGATGAGAAGCAGCCCCACACATGAATTGTGAGTGAGCCTGCTCCCTTGTGTGAGAAGCAGCCCCACACATGAATTGTGAGTGAGCCCGCTCCCTTGTGTGAGAAGCAGCCCCACACATGAATTGTGAGTGAGCCCGCTCCCTTGGATGAGAAGCAGCCATACACATGAATTGTTAGTGAGCCCACTCCCTTGGATGAGAAGCAGTCCCACACATGAATTGTGAGTGAGCCCACTCCCTGGGATGAGAAACAGCCCCACACATAAATTGTGAGTGAGCCCGCTCCCTTGTGTGAGAAGCAGCCCCACACATGAATTGTGAGAGAGCCCACTCCCTGGGATAAGAAGAAGCCCCACACATGAATTGTGAGTGAGCCCGCTCCCTGGGATGAGAAGCAGCCCCACACATGAATTGTGAGTGAGCCCGCTCCCGTGGATGAGAAGCAGCCCCACACATGAATTGTGAGTGAGCCTGCTCCCTTGTGTGAGAAGCAGCCCCACACATGAATTGTGAGTGAGCCCGCTCCCTTGTGTGAGAAGCAGCCCCACACATGAATTGTGAGTGAGCTTGCTCCCTCTGATGAGAAGCAGCCCCACACATGAATTGTGAGTGAGCCCGCCCCCTGGGATGAGAAACAGCCCAGCACATGAATTGTGAGTGAGCTCGCTCCCTTGGATGAGAAGCAACCCCACACATGAATTGTGAGTGAGCCCGCTCCCTTGGATGACAAGCAGCCCCACACATGAATTGTGAGTGAGCCCGCTCCCGTGGATGAGAAGCAGCCCCACACATGAATTGTGAGTGAGCCTGTTCCCTTGTGTGAGAAGCAGCCCCACACATGAATTGTGAGTGAGCCCGCTCCCTTGTGTGAGAAGCAGCCCCACACATGAATTGTGAGTGAGCCCGCTCCCTTGGATGAGAAGCAGCCCCACACATGAATTGTGAGTGAGCCCGCCCCCTGGGATGACAAACAGCCCAGCACATGAATTGTGAGTGAGCTCGCTCCCTTGGATGAGAAGCAACCCCACACATGAATTGTGAGTGAGCCCGCTCCCTTGGATGACAAGCAGCCCCACACATGAATTGTGAGTGAGCCCGCTCCCGTGGATGAGAAGCAGCCCCACACATGAATTGTGAGTGAGCCTGCTCCCTTGTGTGAGAAGCAGCCCCACACATGAATTGTGAGTGAGCCCGCTCCCTTGTGTGAGAAGCAGCCCCACACATGAATTGTGAGTGAGCCCGCTCCCTTGGATGAGAAGCAGCCATACACATGAATTGTTAGTGAGCCCACTCCCTTGGATGAGAAGCAGTCCCACACATGAATTGTGAGAGAGCCCGCTCCCTCGGATGAGAAGCAGCCCCACACATGAATTGGGAGTGAGCCCGCTCCCTGGGATGAGAAGCAGCCCCACACATGAATTGGGAGTGAGCCCGCTCCCTTGTATGAGAAGCAGCCCCACACATGAATTGTGACTGAGCCCGCTCCCTTGTATGAGAAGCAGCCCCACATATGAATTGTGAGTGAGCCCGCTCCCTTGGATGAGAAGCAGCCCCACACATGAATTGTGAGTGAGCCCACTTCCTTGGATGAGAAGCAGCCTCACACATGAATTGTGAGTGAGCCCACTCCCTTGGATGAGAAGCAGCCCCACACATGAATTGTGAGAGAGCTCGCCCCCTTGGATGAAAACCAGCACCACACAAGAAGAGTGAGTGAGCCCGCTCCCTTGGGTGAGAAGTAGTGTTGGGCGAACAGTGTTCGCCACTGTTCGGGTTCTGCAGAACATCACCCTGTTCGGGTGATGTTCGAGTTCGGCCGAACACCTGACGGTGCTCGGCCAAACCGTTCGGCCATATGGCCGAACTAAGAGCGCATGGCCGAACGTTCCCCGAACGTTCGGCTAGCGCTGTGATTGGCCGAACGGGTCACGTGGTTCGGACCCGAACGCGCTCTGATTGGCCGAACTGTCACGTGGTTCGGGTAAATAAATACCCGAACCACGTCATATCTCCGCCATTTGTCTGTGGGTTTAGCTTTGGGTAGGCAGGCAGGGTAGTTCGCGCTCCAGCCACGCTAGCCAGGGTCCCCCCTGTCATTGTGTCACTGCTGGGAACAGTAGTACACCGCTTGCTCAGCCACACTATATAGCATTCTGTTTACTGCCACTCTGTGTACCTCGCTCAGCCACACTATATAGCATTCTGTTTACTGCCACTCTGTGTCTGCTGGGAATAGTAGTACACCGCTTGCTCAGCCACACTATATAGCATTCTGTTTACTGCCACTCTGTGTACCTCGCTCAGCCACACTATATAGCATTCTGTTTACTGCCACTCTGTGTCTGCTGGGAATAGTGGTACACCGCTCGCTCAGCCACACTATATAGCATTCTGTTCACTGTTCTGTGTCTGCTTGGAATAGTGGTACACCGCTCGCTCAGCCACACTATATAGCATTCTGTTTACTGTTCTGTGTCTGCTGGGAATAGTGGTACACCGCTCGCTCAGCCACACTATATAGCATTCTGTTTACTGTTCTGTGTCTGCTGGGAATAGTGGTACACCGCTCGCTCAGCCACACTATATAGCATTCTGTTCACTGTTCTGTGTCTGCTGGGAATAGTGGTACACCGCTCGCTCAGCCACACTATATAGCATTCTGTTCACTGTTCTGTGTCTGCTGGGAATAGTGGTACACCGCTCGCTCAGCCACACTATATAGCATTCTGTTTACTGTTCTGTGTCTGCTGGGAATAGTGGTACACCGCTCGCTCAGCCACACTATATAGCATTCTGTTTACTGTTCTGTGTCTGCTGGGAACAGTAGTACACCGCTCGCTCAGCCAGAGTATATAGCATTGTGTTTACTGCCACTCTGTGTACACCGCTCAGCCAGACTATATACCATTGTTTACTGACACTCTGTGTACACCGCTCAGCCAGACTATATACCATTGTTTACTGACACTCTGTGTACACCGCTCAGCCAGACTATATACCATTGTTTACTGCCACTCTGATTCTGCTGGGAACAGTAGTACACCGCTCGCTCAGCCAGACTATATACCATTGTTTACTGACACTCTGTGTACACCGCTCAGCCAGACTATATACCATTGTTTACTGCCACTCTGATTCTGCTGGGAACAGTAGTACACCGCTCGCTCAGCCAGACTATATACCATTGTTTACTGACACTATATAGCAGACTATATAGCATTGTGTGTACACCGCTCAGCCAGACTATATACCATTGTTTACTGACACTCTGTGTACACCGCTCAGCCAGACTATATACCATTGTTTACTGCCACTCTGATTCTGCTGGGAACAGTAGTACACCGCTCGCTCAGCCAGACTATATACCATTGTTTACTGACACTATATAGCAGACTATATAGCATTGTGTGTACACCGCTCAGCCAGACTATATACCATTGTTTACTGACACTCTGTGTACACCGCTCAGCCAGACTATATACCATTGTTTACTGCCACTCTGATTCTGCTGGGAACAGTAGTACACCGCTCGCTCAGCCAGACTATATACCATTGTTTACTGACACTCTGTGTACACCGCTCAGCCAGACTATATACCATTGTTTACTGCCACTCTGATTCTGCTGGGAACAGTAGTACACCGCTCGCTCAGCCAGACTATATAGCATTGTGTTTACTGCCACTCTGTGTACACCGCTCAGCCACACTATATAGCATTGCGTACTCTGCCAGTCAGTGTGTATATTGCTGGGATCAGTAATACTCCACTCACCGTCAACCACTATATGAGCTCAACATGAGTTCCCCAGAGACCTCCGCTGTGAGCAGCACTCCCAACAACAGCAACAGCCAACGCCCCACGCAAGCTATAACATCCACCCCAGCAGCCAGTGGTCAGCAGCAGCCCTCCCCGGAGGAGAACGTTGTGTCCATCAGTCCGTCGCCAGAGCGATTAATGAGGGCTGCCATTGAGGAGATGATGGGGCCTGATGTGGAGGAGGAGGTCTGGCTCAGGCCAGCATCCCAAGTTAATGTTGAGGACGATGAGGGGTCTGTGTCTGGGGATGTTGGGGTGGCAGAGGTGGTGGGTGGGTCAGACTCAGGAGAAGAGTTGTATGATGAGGATGATGATCGGGACCATCTGTATGTGCCTCAGAGTCCGACCCCGGAAAACATGTTGTATCGTGTGTTTAGGTACTAAAATCTGCGTTCCCTCCCAGTAGTGTTGGGCGAACAGTGTTTGCCACTGTTCGGGTTCTGCAGAACATCACCCTGTTCGGGGTGACTATATAGCAGACTATATAGCATTGTGTTTAATGCCACTCTGTGTACACGGCTCAGCCACACTATATAGCATTGTGTTTACTTCCACTCTGTGTCTGCTGGGAACAGTAGTACACCGCTCACCCGCCACTGTATAGCATTGTGCTCTGTGTCACTGCTGACAATAGTGGTACACCGCTCACCCACCACTGTATAGCATTTCTGTACTGCCACTGTACTGCTGCCAGTCAGCGTGTACTTTAAGGATAAGTGAAATGAGGAAGAAATCCGGTGAAAGAGGGAGGGGCAAGGGAAGAGGTGTTTCCCCTGACGGTTCACGTACAGGCCACAGGGGAGCACCCAAGAAAACCCACTCAATACTGCCCATGTTGTCCAGGACAACAACCCTCACAGATCCAAAAGAACAGGACCAGATAATTACTTGGATGACCTCTCAAGCGTCCAGCAGTGGGTTAAGCAGCACCAGCACATCACGCACGAGGTCCGAGTCCTCAGCCAGTTAAAGTCTGGGCTTTCTTTGAAGACTGCACTGAGGATGTTACCATGGCGATTTGCAAGGTGTGCAAGACCCGCCTGAGCAGGGGGAAAAGTATTAACAACCTCTCCACCACCAGCATGAGCCGCCACATTCTATCCAAACATCCCACTCTGTGGGCAAACGCGGCAGGACAGGGTACCACCAGCAACACTGCCTCCCTTGGGTTCACCAGACTCACCACCAGACCCGCCTCAGCAGCAGCAGTAGCCCAGCCATTGCGTGGTTCACAACATTCACAAACATCAGACGATGCTGACACTGTCACTTTCCGGACTAGTGCTCTTGAGGTCTCCCAGTGTTCATCAAACACAACAACCAACAGCCCTTCGGTGTGCAGCGCTACGGTTGAGTTGTCTGTCTCTGAGATGTTTGAGCACAAGAGGAAATTGCCAGCAAATGACCCCCGGGCCGTGGCAGTAACAGCCAGCCAGCATAGCCAAGCTTCTGGCCTGCGAAATGCTGCCATATCGAGTGGTGGAGACAAACAGCTTCAAGGGCATGATGTCAGTGGCCATCCCACGTTACGTGGTTCCCAGCCGCTACCACTTTGCGCGCTCTGCAGTGCCTGAGTTGCATGAGCACGTGGTCAGCTAAATAACCCGAAGCTTGAAGAATGCCGTTGCCTGCAAGGTTCACCTCACCACTGACACCTGGACGAGTGCGTTCGGCCAGGGTCGATACATCTCCCTTACCGCGCACTGGGTGAACCTTGTGGAGCCTGGCAGCGATTCCTCACCTGCTACGGCGCGGGTGTTGCCCACGCCGCAAACAGCTGGATAACAACAGCAGCACCTACCTCTCTGACTCCTTCTCCTCCAACGCATCTCAAAGCTGTACCTCATCCAGAAATGCTAACCCAGCACCAGCAGCAGTAGGATCGTGGAAGCAGTGCAGCACAGCTGTTGGCATGCGTCAGCAAGCGTTGCTGAAGCTGATCTGCCTTGGGGATAAGCAGCACACAGGGGAGGAAATTTGGAGGGGAATAAAGGAACAGACGGATTTGTGGCTGGCACCGCTGGACCTGAAACCGGGCATGAAGCTAGACACCTGGCACGAACTGGCAATGTACACAATAGAGGTGCTGGCTTGCCCGGCAGCCAGCGTTATGTCGGAACGCTGTTTCAGTGCTGCCGGAGGCATCATCACAGATCGGCGTATCCGCCTCTCCACAGAAAATGCAGACCGTCTGACTCAAATTAAAATGAATCAATCCTGGATTGGAAACGACTACGCAACACTCCTGGACCCCAACCAAGTAACATGACCGATGAACATCTGGGATGGTTTAGCGTTTCCGGTCCCTGTTTATTGAACCTCTCATCTGTATTACATTTATGACTGCATGGCGGCAAAAAGCATTGCTGCTATATCCGCACGCTTTTTGTCCTCATGCAAGGCCTGGGTTGTTGTGTCTCACAAAGCGTGGCCTTCTCCTCCTGCGCCTCCTCCTGTTCCATCACGTGTGCTGCTGCTGCTGCTGGGTTACCGTTGCCGGTCCCTGTTTATGGAACCTCTTATCTTTATTACATTTATGACTACATGGCGGTACAAAGCATGCTATCCGCACGCTTTTTGTCCTCATGCAAGGCCTGGGTTGTTGTGTCTCACAAAGCGTGGCCTTCTCCTCCTGCGCCTCCTCCTGTTCCATCACGTCTGCTGCTGCTGGGTTAGCGTTGCCGCGTGGTCCCTGTTTATTGAACCACTTATCTTTATTACATTTATGACTGCATGGTGGTACAAAGCATGCTATCCGCACGCTTCTTGTCCTCATGCAAGGCCTGGGTTGTTGTGTCTCAAAGCGTGGCCTTCTCCTCCTGCGCCACCCTCCTCCTGTTCCATCACGTGTGCTGCTGCTGGGTTAGCATTACCGGTCCCTTTTCCTGGAACCTCTTATATGTATTACATTTATGACTGCATGCCGACAAAAAGCATGTTACCTGTGCAAAGAAAACAGACATTTCCCGCATTTAAAAGACAGTTTTCCCTTTGAAACTTTAAAATCGATTTTCTCAAAAACTATAAGCTCTTTTTGCTAAATTTTTTTTCCTCTTGTACCCACTCCCAAGGTGCACATACCCTGTAAATTTGGGGTATGTAGCATGTAAGGAGGCTTTACAAACCACAAAAGTTCGGGTCCCCATTGACTTCCATTATGTTCGGAGTTCGGGTCGAACACCCGAACATCGCGGCCATGTTCGGCCTGTTCGGCCCGAACCCGAACATCTAGATGTTCGCCCAACACTAGTGAGAAGCAGCCCCACACATGAATTGTGAGTGAGCCCGCTCCCTTGGATGAAAACCAGCACCACACATGAATTGTGAGTGAGCCCACTCCCTTGTGTGAGAAGCGTCCCCACACATGAATTGTGAGTGAGCCCGCTCCCTTGGGTGAGAAGCAGCACCACACATGAATTGTGAGTGAGCCCGTTCCCTTGGATAGAAGCAGCCCCACACATGAATTGCGAGTGAGCCCGCTCCCTTGGGTGAGAAGCAGCACCACACATGAATTGTGAGTGAGCCCGCTCCCTGGGAGGAGAAGCAGCCCCACACATGAATTGTGAGTGAGCCCGCTCCCTGGGATGACAAGCAGCCCCACACATGAATTGTGAGTGAGCCCGCTCCCTTGGATGACAAGCAGCCCCACACATGAATTGTGAGTGAGCCCGCTCCCTTGGATGACAAGCAGCCCCACACATGAATTGTGAGTGAGCCCGCTCCCTTGGATGACAAGCAGCCCCACACATGAATTGTGAGTGAGCCCGCTCCCTTGGATGACAAGCAGCTCCACACATGAATTGTGAGTGAGCCCGCTCCCTGGGATGAGAAGCAGCTCCACACATGAATTGTAAATGAGCCCGCTCCCTTGGATGAGAAGCAGCCCTACACATGAATTGTGAGTGAGCCCACTCCCTGGGATGAGAAGCAGCCTCACACATGAATTGTGAGTGAGCCCACTCCCTGGGATGAGAAGCATCTCCACACATAAATTGTGAGTGAGCCCACTCCCTGGGATGAGAAGCAGCCCCACACATGAATTGTGAGTGAGCCCGCACCCTGGGAGGAGAAGCATCCCCACACATGAATTGTGATTGAGCCCGCTCCCTGGGATGAGAAGCAGCCCCACACATGAATTGTGAGAGAGCCCACTCCCTTGGATGAGAAGCAGCCCCACACATGAATTGTGAGTGAGCCCACTCCCTGGGATGAGAAGCAGCCTCACACATGAATTGTGAGTGAGCCCGCTCCCTTGGATGAGAAGCAGCCCCACACATGAATTGTGAGTGAGCCCACTCCCTGGGATGAGAAGCAGCCCCACACATGAATTGTGAGTGAGCCCACTCCCTTGGATGAGAAGCAGCCCCACACATGAATTGTGAGTGAGCCCGCTCCCTTGGATAAGAATCAGCCCCACACATGAATTGTGAGTGAGCCACTCCCTGGGATGAGAAGCAGCCCCACACATGAATTGTGAGTGAGCCCGCTCCCTTGGATAAGAATCAGCCCCACACATGAATTGTGAGTGAGCCCGCTCCCTTGGATGAGAAGAAGCCCCACACATGTATTGTGAGTGAGCCCGCTCCCTGGCATGAGAAGCGTCCCCACACATGAATTGTGAGTGAGCCCACTCCCTTGGATGAGAAGCAACCCCACACATGAATTGTGAGTGAGCTCGCTCCCTTGTGTGAGAAGCAACCCCACACATGAATTGTGAGTGAGCCTTCTCCTCCTGCGCCTCCTCCTGTTCCATCACGTGTGCTGCTGCTGCTGTTGCTGCTGCTGGGTTACCGTTGCCGGTCCCTGTTTATGGAACCTCTTATCTTTATTACATTTATGACTACATGGCGGTACAAAGCATGCTATCCGCACGCTTTTTGTCCTCATGCAAGGCCTGGGTTGTTGTGTCTCACAAAGCGTGGCCTTCTCCTCCTGCGCCTCCTCCTGTTCCATCACGTCTGCTGCTGCTGGGTTAGCGTTGCCGCGTGGTCCCTGTTTATTGAACCACTTATCTTTATTACATTTATGACTGCATGGTGGTACAAAGCATGCTATCCGCACGCTTCTTGTCCTCATGCAAGGCCTGGGTTGTTGTGTCTCAAAGCGTGGCCTTCTCCTCCTGCGCCACCCTCCTCCTGTTCCATCACGTGTGCTGCTGCTGGGTTAGCATTACCGGTCCCTTTTCCTGGAACCTCTTATATGTATTACATTTATGACTGCATGCCGACAAAAAGCATGTTACCTGTGCAAAGAAAACAGACATTTCCCGCATTTAAAAGACAGTTTTCCCTTTGAAACTTTAAAATCGATTTTCTCAAAAACTATAAGCTCTTTTTGCTAAATTTTTTTTCCTCTTGTACCCACTCCCAAGGTGCACATACCCTGTAAATTTGGGGTATGTAGCATGTAAGGAGGCTTTACAAACCACAAAAGTTCGGGTCCCCATTGACTTCCATTATGTTCGGAGTTCGGGTCGAACACCCGAACATCGCGGCCATGTTCGGCCTGTTCGGCCCGAACCCGAACATCTAGATGTTCGCCCAACACTAGTGAGAAGCAGCCCCACACATGAATTGTGAGTGAGCCCGCTCCCTTGGATGAAAACCAGCACCACACATGAATTGTGAGTGAGCCCACTCCCTTGTGTGAGAAGCGTCCCCACACATGAATTGTGAGTGAGCCCGCTCCCTTGGGTGAGAAGCAGCACCACACATGAATTGTGAGTGAGCCCGTTCCCTTGGATAGAAGCAGCCCCACACATGAATTGCGAGTGAGCCCGCTCCCTTGGGTGAGAAGCAGCACCACACATGAATTGTGAGTGAGCCCGCTCCCTGGGAGGAGAAGCAGCCCCACACATGAATTGTGAGTGAGCCCGCTCCCTGGGATGACAAGCAGCCCCACACATGAATTGTGAGTGAGCCCGCTCCCTTGGATGACAAGCAGCCCCACACATGAATTGTGAGTGAGCCCGCTCCCTTGGATGACAAGCAGCCCCACACATGAATTGTGAGTGAGCCCGCTCCCTTGGATGACAAGCAGCCCCACACATGAATTGTGAGTGAGCCCGCTCCCTTGGATGACAAGCAGCTCCACACATGAATTGTGAGTGAGCCCGCTCCCTGGGATGAGAAGCAGCTCCACACATGAATTGTGAGTGAGCCCGCTCCCTTGGATGAGAAGCAGCCCTACACATGAATTGTGAGTGAGCCCACTCCCTGGGATGAGAAGCAGCCTCACACATGAATTGTGAGTGAGCCCACTCCCTGGGATGAGAAGCATCTCCACACATAAATTGTGAGTGAGCCCACTCCCTGGGATGAGAAGCAGCCCCACACATGAATTGTGAGTGAGCCCGCACCCTGGGAGGAGAAGCATCCCCACACATGAATTGTGATTGAGCCCGCTCCCTGGGATGAGAAGCAGCCCCACACATGAATTGTGAGAGAGCCCACTCCCTTGGATGAGAAGCAGCCCCACACATGAATTGTGAGTGAGCCCACTCCCTGGGATGAGAAGCAGCCTCACACATGAATTGTGAGTGAGCCCGCTCCCTTGGATGAGAAGCAGCCCCACACATGAATTGTGAGTGAGCCCACTCCCTGGGATGAGAAGCAGCCCCACACATGAATTGTGAGTGAGCCCACTCCCTTGGATGAGAAGCAGCCCCACACATGAATTGTGAGTGAGCCCGCTCCCTTGGATAAGAATCAGCCCCACACATGAATTGTGAGTGAGCCACTCCCTGGGATGAGAAGCAGCCCCACACATGAATTGTGAGTGAGCCCGCTCCCTTGGATAAGAATCAGCCCCACACATGAATTGTGAGTGAGCCCGCTCCCTTGGATGAGAAGAAGCCCCACACATGTATTGTGAGTGAGCCCGCTCCCTGGCATGAGAAGCGTCCCCACACATGAATTGTCAGTGAGCCCACTCCCTTGGATGAGAAGCAACCCCACACATGAATTGTGAGTGAGCTCGCTCCCTTGTGTGAGAAGCAACCCCACACATGAATTGTGAGTGAGCCCGTTCCCTTGGATGAGGAGCAGCCCCACACATGAATTGTGAGTGAGCCCACTCCCTTGTGTGAGAAGCAGCCCCACACATGAATTGTGAGTGAGCCCGCTCCCTTGGATGAGAAGCAGCCCCACACATGAATTGTGAGCGAGCCCGCTCCCTGGGATGAGAAGCAGCCCCACAGATGTATTGTGAGTGAGCCCGCTCCCTGGGATGAGAAGCAGCCCCACACATGAATTGTGAGAGAGCCCGCTCCCTGGGAGGAGAAGCAGCCCCACACATGAATTGTGAGTGAGCCCGCCCCCTGGGATGAGAAGCAGCCACACACATGAATTGTGAGTGAGCCCACTCCCTTGGATGAGAAGCAACCCCACACATGAATTGTGAGTGAGCTCGCTCCCTTGTGTGAGAAGCAACCCCACACATGAATTGTGAGTGAGCCCGTTCCCTTGGATGAGGAGCAGCCCCACACATGAATTGTGAGTGAGCCCACTCCCTTGTGTGAGAAGCAGCCCCACACATGAATTGTGAGTGAGCCCGCTCCCTTGGATGAGAAGCAGCCCCACACATGAATTGTGAGTGAGCCCGCTCCCTGGGATGAGAAGCAGCCCCACCCATGTATTGTGAGTGAGCCCGCTCCCTGGGATGAGAAGCAGCCCCACACATGAATTGTGAGAGAGCCCGCTCCCTGGGAGGAGAAGCAGCCCCACACATGAATTGTGAGTGAGCCCGCCACCTGGGATGAGAAGCAGCCACACACATGAATTGTGAGTGAGCCCACTCCCTTGGATGAGATACAGCCCCACACATGAATTGTGAGTGAGCCCACTCCCTGGGATGAGAAGTAGCCCCACACATGTATTGTGAGTGAGCCCGCTCCCTGGCATGAGAAGCGTCCCCACACATGAATTGTGAGAGAGCCCGCTCCCTGGGAGGAGAAGCAGCCCCACACATGAATTGTGAGTGAGCCCGCTACCTGGGATGAGAAGCAGCCACACACATGAATTGTGAGTGAGCCCACTCCCTTGGATGAGATACAGCCCCACACATGAATTGTGAGTGAGCCCGCTCCCTTGGATGAGAAGCAGCCCCACACATGAATTGTGAGCGAGCCCGCCCCCATGGATGAAAAACAGTCCCACACATGAATTGTGAGTGAGCCCGCTCCCTTGGGTGAGAAGCAGCACCACACATGAATTGTGAGTGAGCCCGCTCCCTGGGAGGAGAAGCAGCCCCACACATGAATTGTGAGTGAGCCCGCTCCCTGGGAGGAGAAGCAGCCCCACACATGAATTGTGAGTGAGCCTGCTCCCTTGGATGAGAAGCATCCCCACACATGAATTGTGAGTGAATCCTTGGATAAGAAGCAGCCCCACACATGAATTGTGAGTGAATCCTTGGATGAGATGCAACCCCACACATAATTGTGAGTGAGCCCGCTCCCTTGGATGAGAAGCAGCCCCACACATGAATTGTGAGTGAGCCCGCTCCCTGGGATGAGAAGCAGCCCCACACATGAATTGTGAGTGAGCCCGCTCCCTTGGATGAGAAGCAGCCCCACACATGAATTGTGAGTGAGCCTGCTCCCTTGGATGAGAAGCAGCCCCACACATGAATTGTGAGTGAGCCCGCTCCCTTGGATGAGAAGCAGCCCCACACATGAATTGTGAGCGAGCCCGCTCCCTTGGATGAGAAGCAGCCCCACACATGAATTGTGAGTGAGCCCACTCCCATGGATGAGAAGCAGCCCCACACATGAATTGTGAGTGAGCCCGCTCCCTTGGATGAGAAGCAGCCCCACACATGAATTGTGAGCGAGCCCGCTCCCTTGGATGAGAAGCAGCCCCACACATGAATTGTGAGCGAGCCCGCCCCCATGGATGTAAAACAGTCCCACACATGAATTGTGAGTGAGCCCGCTCCCTTGGGTGAGAAGCAATCCCACACATGAATTGTGAGTGAGCCCGCTCCCTGGGAGGAGAAGCAGCCCCACGCATACATTTTGTTGTGATTGAGCATATTTGCATTCTGTCCTTTGGAGGCAGGTGGTGGATGGTTTGCTCTATGAGTGGGCTGTCTGTGCCTGTCCTCCCCCCCTTCTGGAGTGATGTGTGTGAGCCAGCCCTGAGCCCCACAGCTCGGGGTGACCCATGCGTCACTCCTTTCCCATGCAGTGCCCCGAGTCGATGCGCAGCAGCAGAGCGCAATGGACGATCAGGTAAGTGCCTGTTTTTAAATTTTTGGGAGATGGGTGCGGATGCCCCCCCCCCCCCCCCGGCGCCGGCCACGCTTGGGGGGGGTCGTCTGCGCTACCCAGTCTCCACCTCCGGGGTGTTGCTGTGGTCCCTAGGCAGTGAGAGAGCCTGGGGCCCCGCAGCCCCCCCGGTTGTATGGGGGCAATGGGAAGCCTCCCCGAGGCGCTCCTGGATAGTGCTGTATAGCGTGAACTAAGTCCCGCAGGGCAACCGCTTCGCGGTATTGGTTTTTGACCCTGCAAAGTTTGGCATGCGAAAGCAGATGCATTTCTGCATGAGCATGTCTCATGGTAAGCCATTTTAGCCAGATTTGCACAGCTAGACTTGAAAGGGTTAAGCTTGGTGTAGAGCACGCATACATTTTCTTGTGATTGAGTGAATTGTGAGTGAGCCTGCCCCCTGGGAGGAGAAGCAGCCCCACATATGAATTGTGAGTGAGCCCGCTCCCTGGGATGAGAAGCAGCCCCACATAGGAATTGTGAGTGAGCCCGCTCCCTTGGATGAGAAGCAACCCCACACATGAATTGTGAGTGAGCCCGCTCCCTTGGATGACAAGCAGCCAGACAGATGAATTGTGAGTGAGCCCTCTCCCTTGGATGAGATGCAGCCCCACACATGAATTGTGAGTGAGCCCGCTCCCTTGGATGAGAAACAGCCCCACACATGAATTGTGAGTGAGCCCGCTCCCTGGGATGAGAAGCAGCCCCACACATGAATTGTGAGTGAGCCCTTGGATGAGAAGCAGCCCCACACATGAATTGTGAGTGAGCCCGCTCCCTTGTGTGAGAAGCAGCCCCACACATGAATTGTGAGTGAGCCCGCTCCCTGGGATGAGAAGCAGCCCCACACATGAATTGTGAGTGAGCACGCTCCCTTGGATGAGAAGCAGCCCCACACATGAATTGGGAGTGAGCCCGCTCCCTGGGATGAGAAGCAGCCCCACACATGAATTGGGAGTGAGCCCGCTCCCTTGTATGAGAAGCAGCCCCACACATGAATTGTGACTGAGCCCGCTCCCTTGTATGAGAAGCAGCCCCACATATGAATTGTGAGTGAGCCCGCTCCCTTGGATGAGAAGCAGCCCCACACATGAATTGTGAGTGAGCCCGCTCCCTTGGATGAGAAGCAGCCCCACACATGAATTGTGAGTGAGCCCACTCCCTTGGATGACAAGCAGCCCCACACATGAATTGTGAGTGAGCCCGCTCCCTGGGATGAGAAGCAGCCCCACACATGAATTGTGAGTGAGCCCACTCCCTGGGATGAGAAGCAGCCCCACACATGAATTGTGAGTGAGCCCACTCCCTTGGATGAGATGCAGCCCCACACATGAATTGTGAGTGAGCCCGCTCCCTTGGATGAGAAACAGCCCCACACATGAATTGGGAGTGAGCCCGCTCCCTTGGATGAGAAACAGCCCCACACATGAATTGTGAGTGAGCCCGCTCCCTTGGGTGAGAAGCAGCCCCACACATGAATTGTGAGTGAGCCCGCTCCCTTGGATGAGAAGCAGCCCCACACATGAATTGGGAGTGAGCCCGCTCCCTTGGATGAGAAACAGCCCCACACATGAATTGGGAGTGAGCCCGCTCCCTTGGATGAGAAACAGCCCCACACATGAATTGTGAGTGAGCCCGCTCCCTGGGATGAGAAGCAGCCCCACACATGAATTGTGGGTGATCCAGCTCCCTTGGATGAGAAGCAGCCCTACACATGAATTGTGAGTGAGCCCGCTCCCTTGGATGAGAAGCAGCCCCACACATGAATTGTGAGTGAGCCCGCTCCCTTGGATGAGAAGCAGCCCCACACATGAATTGTGATTGAGCCCGCTCCCTTGTATGAGAAGCAGCCCCACACATGAATTGTGAGTGAGCCCGCTCCCTTGGGTGAGAAGCAGCCCCACACATGAATTGTGAGTGAGCCCGCTCCCTTGGATGAAAAGCTGCCCCACACATGAATTGTGAGTGAGCCCGCTCTCTTGAATGAGAAGAAGCCCCACACATGAATTGAGAGTGAGCCCGCTCCCTTGGATGAGAAGCAGCCCCACACATGAATTGTGAGTGAGCCCGCTCTCTTGAATGAGAAGAAGCCCCACACATGAATTGAGAGTGAGCCCGCTCCCTTGGATGAGAAGCAGCTCCACACATGAATTGTGAGTGAGCCCGCTCTCTTGAATGAGAAGAAGCCCCACACATGAATTGAGAGTGAGCCCGCTCCCTTGGATGAGAAGCAGCCCCACACATGAATTGTGAGTGAGCCCGCTCCCTGGGATGAGAAGCAGCCCCACACATGAATTGTGAGTGAGCCCGCTCCCTTGGATGAAAAGCTGCCCCACACATGAATTGTGAGTGAGCCCGCTCCCTGGGATGAGAAGCAGCCCCACACATGAATTGTGAGTGAGCCCGCTCCCTGGGATGAGAAGCAGCCCCACACATGAATTGTGAGTGAGCCCACTCCCTGGGATGAGAAGCAGCCCCACACATGAATTGTGAGTGAGCCCGCTCCCTGGGATGAGAAGCAGCCCCACACATGAATTGTGAGTGAGCCCGCTCCCTGGGATGAGAAGCAGCCCCACACATGAATTGTGAGTGAGCCCACTCCCTGGGATGAGAAGCAGCCCCACACATGAATTGTGAGTGAGCCCGCTCCCTGGGATGAGAAGCAGCCCCACACATGAATTGTGAGTGAGCCCGCTCCCTTGTGTGAGAAGCAGCCCCACACATGAATTGTGAGTGAGCCCACTCCCTTGGATGAAAAGCTGCCCCACACATGAATTGTGAGTGAGCCCGCTCCCTTGAAAGAGAAACAGCCCCACACATGAATTGTGAGTGAGCCCGCTCCCTGGGATGAGAAGCAGCCCCACACATGAATTGTGAGTGAGCCCGCTCCCTGGGATGAGAAGCAGCCCCACACATGAATTGTGAGTGAGCCCGATCCCTGGGATGAGAAGCAGCCCCACACATGAATTGTGAGTGAGCCCACTCCCTTGGATGAGAAGCAGCCCCACACATGAATTGTGAGTGAGCCCGCTCCCTTGAAAGAGAAACAGCCCCACACATGAATTGTGAGTGAGCCCGCTCCCTGGGATGAGAAGCAGCCCCACACATGAATTGTGAGTGAGCCCGCTCCCTGGGATGAGAAGCAGCCCCACACATGAATTGTGAGTGAGCCCACTCCCTGGGATGAGAAGCAGCCCCACACATGAATTGTGAGTGAGCCCGCTCCCTGGGATGAGAAGCAGCCCCACACATGAATTGTGAGTGAGCCCGCTCCCTGGGATGAGAAGCAGCCCCACACATGAATTGTGAGTGAGCCTGTTCCCTTGTGTGAGAAGCAGCCCCACACATGAATTGTGAGTGAGCCCACTCCCTTGTGTGAGAAGCAGCCCCACACATGAATTGTGAGTGAGCCCGCTCCCTTGTGTGAGAAGCAGCCCCACACATGAATTGTGAGTGAGCCCGCTCCCTGGGATGAGAAGCAGCCCCACACATGAATTGTGAGTGAGCCCGCTCCCTGGGATGAGAAGCAGCCCCACACATGAATTGTGAGTGAGCCCACTCCCTGGGATGAGAAGCAGCCCCACACATGAATTGTGAGTGAGCCCGCTCCCTGGGATGAGAAGCAGCCCCACACATGAATTGTGAGTGAGCCCGCTCCCTGGGATGAGAAGCAGCCCCACACATGAATTGTGAGTGAGCCCGCTCCCTGGGATGAGAAGCAGCCCCACACATGAATTGTGAGTGAGCCTGTTCCCTTGTGTGAGAAGCAGCCCCACACATGAATTGTGAGTGAGCCCACTCCCTTGTGTGAGAAGCAGCCCCACACATGAATTGTGAGTGAGCCCGCTCCCTTGTGTGAGAAGCAGCCCCACACATGAATTGTGAGTGAGCCCGCTCCCTGGGATGAGAAGCAGCCCCACACATGAATTGTGAGTGAGCCCGCTCCTTTGTGTCAAGAAACGCGGAAGAGCCGCCGCCATGAGTCAGCGGCAGGCGGCTCTTTCCGCGCACGGCGGGGCAGAGCATGGGGAGGCAGCCGCCTCCACTCAGTCAGAGGCGGCTGTCCCCGTGCAGGGCATGGCGGAGCGCGGAAAAAGCGCCTCGTTGGACGCGGCGGTTAGCGCGCATGGCCCCATTGTGGAGGCACCGCAGAGCAGTGCTGGTGTGGCTGGGACACATAGTCCCTCGAGGTTTACAGTGGCGTGCGCGCGCACTCAGGCAGGGATTATATGTCAGCCAGAAGTAGTCAGCTGACCAGGCTGGTCAGCTGACACTGGTTTCATTTTTCATTGGTCCAGCACTATGGGAGGTGCTGGGCAGTCCTTATGTGTATATATACTGCTGGCTGTTCAGTTGCTGGTTGTCTGGCGTTGCGATCACATATGTGGGAGCACTCAGACCCTTAGTCAGATCCGTTAGTGTGCTGGGACCAGCTGGAGCTGTAATCCTACACTTAGCTAGATTCTGTTGATAGCTTAAAGTACTAGTTTGATTGTGATTATCTGTTATGCCCCTTTGCCTGCATGACTATCCTCCTGAACTCTGATCTTGTACCTCGATATTTCTGATACTCTGTTGCCGAACCCCGGCTCGTTCCTAGACCCTGCTTCTGCCTCCTGATTTTGTACCTCGATATATCTGATACCCTGTTGCCGAACCCTGCCTGTACTTTGACTCCGCCTCCGCCTTCTGAATCTGTACTTTATCTGTCCGTGTGTTTACGACCTGGCTTGTCCGACCTCGAGAACCGACCTTACTATTAGAGGCGGTTCCCTGTCTTGTTAGTGACACTACCTCCAGAGTGTCACTCTCAGATATCCTTTCTACTCTCAGTCTGACTCCTCCCGCCTTGGAGAGTTCAGGTCTTCGGGAGGAATCTGTGCAGTACTCCTCACTGCACTGAGGCTCAGTCCTCTAAGTGTTACTGTTACACCAATCACTACACTCTACTCAGGTGAACAGAGGTTAGCTGGTATATCGGATTATCGGTGATACTGCAGATCACTTATAATCTGGTACACATCTGTATTCCCCGTGATACTGCAGATCACCAGTAATCAGATCCTCTCTGTGCTTCACCGATCGTTACACTTTGGATTAGAAGCAGCCCCACACATGAATTGTGAGTGAGCCCGCTCCCTGGGATGAGAAGCAGCCCCACACATGAATTGTGAGTGAGCCCACTCCCTTGGATGAGAAGCAGCCCCACACATGAATTGTGAGTGAGCCCGCTCCCTTGTGTGAGAAGCAGCCCCACACATGAATTGTGAGTGAGCCCGCTCCCTTGTGTGAGAAGCAGCCCCACACATGAATTGTGAGTGAGCCCGCTCCCTTGTGTGAGAAGCAGCCCCACACATGAATTGTGAGTGAGCCCGCTCCCTTGAATGAGAAGAAGCCCCACACATGAATTGTGAGTGAACCCGCTCCCTTGTGTGAGAAGAAGCCCCACACATGAATTGTGAGTGAGCCCTTGGATGAGAAGCAGCCCCACACATGAATTGTGAGTGAGCCCGCTCCCTTGAATGAGAAGAAGCCCCACACATGAATTGTGAGTGAGCCCGCTCGCTTGTGTGAGAAGCAGCCCCACACATGCATTGTGAGTGAGCCCACTCCCTTGGATGAGAAGCAGGCCCGGCCCTAGACCATTTGCCACCTGAGGCAAACTTTAAAGAAATCGCTGCCGCTGCCCCCCCCCCCCCAAGCCGTGGGTGTGGGGGAGCCGCCTGAGCTGGAGGGGATAGTGGGCAGGAAGGGGGTATTGGGCCTAGCGGCGGGGAGGGGGGTCGGACCCCCCCTCCCTCGCCTGGGTCCCCCGTCCTCCGCTCCCCTCCAGCTTGTTACGTCGCTGGCTGGCTGCAGCTATAAGAGGCAACGGGCGGGGATCACTCACCTCTTCCTCGTTCCAGCCTGCGCTCCACTGACGTACTACGCCACAGGAAGTGACGTCAGTGGAGCGCACGCTGGAACGAGGAAGAGGTGAGTGATCCCCGCCCGTTGCCTCTTATAGCTGCAGCCAGCAACGTAACAAGCTGGAGGGGAGCGGAGGACAGGGGAATCAGTTGAGGGAGGGGGGGTCCGACCCCCCTCCCCGCCGCTAGGCCCAATACCCCCTTCCTGCCCGCTATCCCCTCCAGCTCGGGCGGCCCTCCACACCCACGGACGGGCGGGTGCCGCCCCCCAGAAGTGCCGCCTGAGGCAAACGTTTCACCCAGCCTCATGGGCGGGCCGTCCCTGAGCAGCCCCACACATGAATTGTGAGTGAGCCCGCTCCCTTGTGTGAGAAGCAGCCCCACACATGAATTGTGAGTGAGCCCGCTCCCTTGAATGAGAAGAAGCCCCACACATGAATTGTGAGTGAGCCCGCTCCCTTGTGTGAGAAGCAGCCCCACACATGAATTGTGAGTGAGCCCGCTCCCTTGGATGAGAAGCAGACCCACACATGAATTGTGAGTGAGCCCGCTCTCTTGAATGAGAAGAAGCCCCACACATGAATTGAGAGTGAGCCCGCTCCCTTGGATGAGAAGCAGCCCCACACATGAATTGTGAGTGAGCCCGCACCCTGGGATGAGAAGCAGCCCCACACATGAATTGTGAGAGAGCCCGCTCCCTGGGATGAGAAGCAGCCCCACATATGAATTGTGAGTGAGCCCGCTCCCTTGTGTGAGAAGCAGCCCCACACATGAATTGTGAGTGAGCCCGCTCCCTGGGATGAGAAGCAGCCCCACACATGAATTGTGAGTGAGCCCGCTCCCTTGAATGAGAAGAAGCCCCACACATGAATTGTGAGTGAGCCCGCTCCCTTGTGTGAGAAGAAGCCCCACACATGAATTGTGAGTGAGCCCGCTCCCTTGTGTGAGAAGAAGCCCCACACATGAATTGTGAGTGAGCCCGCTCCCTTGTGTGAGAAGCAGCCCCACACATGAATTGTGAGTGAGCCCGCTCCCTTGTGTGAGAAGCAGCCCCACATATGAATTGTGAGTGAGCCCACTCCCTTGTGTGAGAAGCAGCCCCACACATGAATTGTGAGTGAGCCCGCTCCCTTGAATGAGAAGAAGCCCCACACATGAATTGTGAGTGAACCCGCTCCCTTGTATGAGAAGCAGCCCCACACATGAATTGGGAGTGAGCCCGCTCCCTGGGATGAGAAGCAGCCCCACACATGAATTGTGAGTGAGCCCGCTCCCTTGAATGAGAAGAAGCCCCACACATGAATTGTGAGTGAGCCCGCTCCCTTGTGTGAGAAGAAGCCCCACACATGAATTGTGAGTGAGCCCGCTCCCTTGTGTGAGAAGAAGCCCCACACATGAATTGTGAGTGAGCCTGCTCCCTTGTGTGAGAAGCAGCCCCACACATGAATTGTGAGTGAGCCCGCTCCCTTGTGTGAGAAGCAGCCCCACACATGAATTGTGAGTGAGCCCACTCCCTTGTGTGAGAAGCAGCCCCACACATGAATTGTGAGTGAGCCACTCCCTGGGATGAGAAGCAGCCCCACACATGAATTGTGAGTGAGCCCGCTCCCTTGGATAGAAGCAGCCCCACACATGAATTGTGAGTGAGCCCGTTCCCTTGGATGAGGAGCAGCCCCACACATGAATTGTGAGTGAGCCCGTTCCCTTGGATGAGGAGCAGCCCCACACATGAATTGTGAGTGAGCCCGCTCTCTTGAATGAGAAGAAGCCCCACACATGAATTGAGAGTGAGCCCGCTCCCTTGGATGAGAAGCAGCCCCACACATGAATTGTGAGTGAGCCCGCTCCCTGGGATGAGAAGCCGCCCCACACATGAATTGTGAGAGAGCCCGCTCCCTGGGATGAGAATCAGCCCCACACATGAATTGTGAGTGAGCCCGCTCCCTTGTGTGAGAAGCAGCCCCACACATGAATTGTGAGTGAGCCCGCTCCCTGGGATGAGAAGCAGCCCCACACATGAATTGTGAGTGAGCCCGCTTCCTTGAATGAGAAGAAGCCCCACACATGAATTGTGAGTGAGCCCGCTCCCTTGTGTGAGAAGAAGCCCCACACATGAATTGTAAGTGAGCCCGCTCCCTGGGATGAGAAGCAGCCCCACACATGAATTGTGAGTGAGCCCGCTCTCTGGGATGAGAAGCAGCCCCACACATGATTTGGAAGTGAGCCCGCTCCCTTGGATGAGAAGCAACCCCACACATGTATTGTGAGTGAGCCCACTCCCTGGGATGAGAAGCAGCCCCACACATGAATTGTGAGTGAGCCCGCTCCCTTGTGTGAGAAGCAGCCCCACACATGAATTGTGAGTGAGCCTGCTCCCTTGTATGAGAAACAGCCCCACACATGAATTGTGAGTGAGCCCTTAGATAGAAACAACCCCACACATGAATTGTAAGCTCACTCCCTGGGATGAGAAGCAGCCCGACACATGAATGTTCTCAGGATGCTTTACTGTTGGTAGGAGGCAGGACTGATGGCATTGCTCTTCTTTTCTTGCCAGATGCCCCAAATATTTAGAAAGGGGATTCATCAGAGAAAATGACTTTACCTCAGTCCTCAACAGTCCCATCCTTGTACTGTTTTTGTGCGGATTTTGGAGAGAGCGGATTCTGAAGGAGAGCGGATTCTAGAGGAGAGCGGATTTTGTCCATCAGTACTGGCAAGCAGCGCTGGGCCACCCATGACGCCAAGTGAACCTTTGGCATCAGGCGGGTCACGCTGATCTGTGGCCTATTAGCCAGGGGAGGACCGGGACTCTCATAGAGGAGGCGGCTGCTGATTCACTAGGTAACAAGCAGCACCCGTGGGGAAGGGAGGGGGGAGCAGGCAAGCTAGGTAGGCAAGCACTTCCTGGCTAACCTATATACTGGGAGCAATTATACTGGCGATCTATACTGGGGGCACCTACCTGGCTAACCTATATAGTGGGGGCAACTATACTATCTACCTACACTGGGGATAACTATACTGACTAACCTATATACTGGGGGCAACTATACCTGGCCTCCTACCTATACTGAGGGTGGATTTTGGGGGTCACACCGCAGCTACAGCACAGTGCTGTGCGATCATTCCAAATTGGGGGGGGGGGCTGTGTGTGTGCGGGGGGGGGGGGGCACATCCTCACAAATTTGCCTCAGGCTACAAAAAGTCTAGAGCTGTTCCTGCTGGCAAGTGTCGCCTCTTGTGTCCTTTTGTCTCTGGCATTTGTGAAGTAAGCGGTGCTAATACAAGAGCTGGAGGTTGAGAGGTTCTATGTAACATTATAAAGGCTGCAGCATGGAGGATGGGGAGGATGATGCTGCAAAGTGTGGTGGTCTGCTGCCATCTGCTGGGCAATAGAGGCAGCACACTCTATCCAGTAATAATTAGTTCATTGTTAATTGTGCTGGAGGGGTAGTGATGTCACAAGGCACACAGCACACCTTGTTCCTCCGCCATTGTTGTGGGTAGGGTGGGGGTTGGGAAGGCGCACCTGGCAATCCTAGCCGCATGCGGCACTTAAATGTCGCTGCAGGTGAGTAATAAGGGGGATACTGTACAGCAATGATGCAGTGCCTACTATACATAACTTCATATTAGTAGAAGTAGCCCAAATCACATGATCATATCTCTTGTACCCTCTCCCTTCTCTAGTGTATTCTACATGATTGTGTGCTCCTTTCCTATGACCGCCTGTACTTGTATTACTGGACCTACCTAACCAGCCCAAATCACATGATCATGTATCTTGTACTCTTTCCCTTCCCTAGTGTATTCTACATGATCCTGTGCTCCTTTCCTATGGCAGCCTCATACTTGTATTACTGGACCTACCTAACCAGCCAAAATCACATGATCATGTATCTTGTACCCTCTCCCTTCCCTAGTGTATTCTACAGGATCATGTGCTCCTTTCCTATGACAGCCTCATACTTGTATTACTGGGCCTACCTAACCAGCCCAAATCACATGATCATGTATCTTGTACCCTCTCCCTTCCCTAGTGTATTCTACATGATCATGTGCTCCTTTCCTATGACCGCCTGTACTTGTATTACTGGACCTACCTAACCAGCCCAAATCACATGATCATGTATCTTGTACTCTTTCCCTTCCCTAGTGTATTCTACATGATTGTGTGCTCCTTTCCTATGGCAGCCTCATACTTGTATTACTGGACCTACCTAACCAGCCCAAATCACATGATCATGTATCTTGTACCCTCTCCCTTCCCTAGTGTATTCCACATGATTGTGTGCTCCTTTCCTATGACAACCTCATACTTGTATTACTGGACCTACCTAACCAGCCCAAATCACATGATCATGTATCTTGTACTCTCTCCCTTCCCTAGTGTATTCTACATGATCGTGTGCTCCTTTCCTATGACAGCCTCATACTTGTATTACTGGACCTACCTAACCAGCCCAAATCACATGATCATGTATCTTGTACCCTCTCCCTTCCCTAGTGTATTCCACATGATTGTGTGCTCCTTTCCTATGACAACCTCATACTTGTATTACTGGACCTACCTAACCAGCCCAAATCACATGATCATGTATCTTGTACTCTCTCCCTTCCCTAGTGTATTCTACATGATCGTGTGCTCCTTTCCTATGACTGCCTTGTACTTGTATTACTGGGCCTACCTAACCAGCCCAAATCACATGATCATGTCTCTTGTACCCTCTCCCTTCCCTAGTGTAATCTACATGATTGTGTGCTCCTTTCCTATGACTGCCTTGTACTTGTATTACTTCCCCTGTATGTTTGTCAGCATGCAGACAGCTTATGCTGGTGTATGCGCATGGTGCACATGGATACATTACGTTAGCTCCCTTGTGCGATTGGTAAGATGCACTATCTGTCCCAGGAGAGGACGTCAGGATGTGTGCTCCTAATACATTGATAGGTTTGATGCAATGAATGTTTCATTGTCTGCACTATGCATGTTACAGGGCCGTACTTCTGCGCAGTATAGGTGACTAAGCATAAGAATGCATTCTTCTGTGAACTAAGACCCCGGCTTTTAACTTAGCTGTAGGGATAACAGTTGTGCCTGGATGAGTGAATCTGTGAATGCATTTGTTTGAACATTTGCATGCGAGAGTGCGAAGGGTTAATAGATTTTTCCTTTCCTATGACAGCCTCATACTTGTATTACTGGACCTACCTAACCAGCCCAAATCACATGATCATGTATCTTGTACCCTCTCCCTTCCCTAGTGTATTCTACATGATCGTGTGCTCCTTTCCTATGACCGCCTCGTACTTGTATTACTGGATCTACCTAACCAGCCCAAATCACATGACCATGTATCTTGTACCCTCTCCCTTCCCTAGTGTATTCTACATGATCCTGTGCTCCTTTCCTATGACCGCCTCGTACTTGTATTACTGGGCCTACCTAACCAGCCCAAATCACATGATCATGCATCTTGTACCCTCTCCCTTCCCTAGTGTATTCTACATGATCGTGTGCTCATTTCCTCTGACAGCCTCGTACCTGTATTACTGGGCCTACCTAACCAGCCCAAATCACATGATCATGTATCTTGTACCCTCTCCCTTCCCTAGTGTATTCTACATGATTATGTGCTCCTTTCCTATGACAGCCTCATACTTGTATTACTGGGCCTACCTAACCAGCCCAAATCACATGATCATGTATCTTGTACTCTCTCCCTTCCCTAGTGTATCCTACATGATCGTGTGCTCCTGTCCTATGACAGCTTGTACTTGTATTACTGGACCTACCTAACCAGCCCAAATCACATGATCATGTATCTTGTACCCTCTCCCTTCCCTAGTGTATTCTACATGATGGTGTGCTCCTTTCCTATGACAGCCTCGTACTTGTATTACTGGACCTACCTAACTAGCCCAAATCACATGATCATGCATCTTGTACCCTCTCCCTTCCCTAGTGTATTCTACATGATCGTGTGCTCCTTTCCTATGACAGCTTGTACTTGTATTACTGGGCCTACCTAACCAGCCCAAATCACATGATCATGTATCTTGTACTCTCTCCATTCCTTTGTGTATTCTACATGATTGTGTGCTCCTTTCCTAGGACAGCTTGTACTTGTATTACTGGACCTACCTAACCAGCCCAAATCACATGATCATGTATCTTGTACCCTCTCCCTTCCCTAGTGTATTCTACATGATCGTGTGCTCCTTTCCTATGACAGCCTCGTACTTGTATTACTGGACCTACCTAACCAGCCCAAATCACATGATCATGTACCCTCTCCCTTCCCTAGTGTATTCTACATGATCGTGTGCTCCTTTCCTATGACTGCCTGTACTTGTATTACTGGGCATACCTAACCAGCCCAAATCACATGATCATGTATCTTGTACCCTCTCCCTTACCTAATGTATTCTACATGATTGTGTGCTCCTTTCCTATGACCGCCTGTACTTGTATTACTGGACCTACCTAACCAGCCCAAATCACATGATCATGTATCTTGTACTCTTTCCCTTCCCTAGTGTATTCTACATGATCCTGTGCTCCTTTCCTATGACTGCCTCGTACTTGTATTACTGGAGCTACCTAACCAGCCCAAATCACATGATCATGTATCTTGTACCCTCTCCCTTCCCTAGTGTATTCTACATGATCGTGTGCTCCTTTCCTATGACAGCCTCGTACTTGTATTACTGGGCCTACCTAACCAGCCCAAATCACATGATCATGTATCTTGTACCCTCTCCCTTCCCTAGTGTATTCTACATGATCGTGTGCTCCTTTCCTATGACTGCCTCGTACTTGTATTACTGGACCTACCTAACCAGCCCAAATCACATGACCATGTATCTTGTACCCTCTCCCTTCCCTACTGTAATCTACATGATTGTGTGCTCCTTTCCTATGACAGCCTCGTACTTGTATTACTGGGCCTACCTAACCAGCCCAAATCACATGATCATGTATCTTGTACCCTCTCCCTTACCTAGTGTATTCTACATGATTGTGTGCTCCTTTCCTATGACTGCCTCATACTTGTATTACTGGACCTACCTAACCAGCCCAAATCACATGATCATGCACCTTGTACCCTCTCCCTTACCTAGTGTATTCTACATGATGGTGTGCTCCTTTCCTATGACTGCCTCGTACTTGTATTACTGTGTCTACCTAACCAGCCCAAATCACATGATCATATATCTTGTACCCTCTCCCTTCCCTAGTGTATTCTACAGGATCGTGTGCTCCTGTCCTATGACAGCCTTGTACTTGTATTACTGGGCCTACCTAACCAGCCCAAATCACATGATCATGTATCTTGTACCCTCTCCCTTCCCTAGTGTATTCTACATGATTGTGTGCTCCTGTCCTATGACAGCCTTGTACTTGTATTACTGGGCCTACCTAACCAGCCCAAATCACATGATCATGTATCTTGTACCCTCTCCCTTCCCTACTGTAATCTACATGATTGTGTGCTCCTTTCCTATGACAGCCTCGTACTTGTATTACTGGGCCTACCTAACCAGCCCAAATCACATGATCATGTATCTTGTACCCTCTCCCTTACCTAGTGTATTCTACATGATTGTGTGCTCCTTTCCTATGACTGCCTCATACTTGTATTACTGGACCTACCTAACCAGCCCAAATCACATGATCATGCACCTTGTACCCTCTCCCTTACCTAGTGTATTCTACATGATGGTGTGCTCCTTTCCTATGACTGCCTCGTACTTGTATTACTGTGTCTACCTAACCAGCCCAAATCACATGATCATATATCTTGTACCCTCTCCCTTCCCTAGTGTATTCTACAGGATCGTGTGCTCCTGTCCTATGACAGCCTTGTACTTGTATTACTGGGCCTACCTAACCAGCCCAAATCACATGATCATGCATCTTGTACCCTCTCCCTTCCCTAGTGTATTCTACATGACCGTGTGATCCTTTCCTATGACAGCCTTGTACTTGTATTACTGGACCTACCTAACCAGCCCAAATCACATGATCATGTATCTTGTACCCTCTCCCTTCCCTAGTGTATTCTACATGATGGGGTGCTCCTTTCCTATGACCGCATCATACTTGTATTACTGTGTCTACCTAACCAGCCCAAATCACATGATCATGTATCTTGTACCCTCTCCCTTCCCTAGTGTATTCTACAGGATCGTGTGCTCCTTTCCTATGACAGCCTTGTACTTGTATTACTGGACCTACCTAACCAGCCCAAATCACATGATTATGTATCTTGTACCCTTCCCCTTCCCTAGTGTATTCTACATGATTGTGTGCTCCTTTCTTATGACAGCCTCGTACTTGTATTACTGGGCCTACCTAACCAGCCCAAATCACATGATCATGTATCTTGTACTCGTCCTGCCCCGTGCCCCTGCGGGTCCAATCACTTTAAAGAAAATTATCCCTGCACTTTGATTGGCCCAATAGGCTGCCTGTCACTTGACAGGAAACTTGACAGGCAGCCTATTGGGCCAATCAAAGTGCGGGGATAATGTCTTTTTAAGAGATTGGACCCGCAGCGGCTCAGGGCACGGGGAGTGGAGCTCTCGTCATTGCCAATTAGGAGCCATAAGTTCGTAGTGCTCGCTATGCTATTCTGATAATGCACGCTAACTCTGATAAGGCACATTAACTCTGATAAGGCACAATAAGCATGCAGTAAGAGGAGCAAAAGAAGATAGCAAGCAATTCAGGAGGTTACGCTCGCAATTTGTTATAGTGAATCAACCCCTAGGCCTTTAAACACATGCCAGATGGCTCTCAGCTCCTCTGAACCACGTGTAAAGCCTTGTGCACAAACTTGATGGCTCTCAGCTCTTCTGGACCATGTGTAAAGCGTTGTGCACCCACTAGATGGTTCTCAGCATTTCTGGACAATGTGTAAAGCCTTGTGCACACACTAGATGGCTCCCAGCTCTTCTGGACAATGTGTAAAGCCTTGTACACACACTAGATGGTTCTCAGCTCTTCTGGACAATGTGTAAAGCCTTGTACACACACTAGATGGTTCTCAGCTCTTCTGGACAATGTGTATAGCCTTGTACACACACTAGATGGTTCTCAGCTCTTCTGGACAATGTGTATAGCCTTGTGCACAAACTAGATGGTTCTCAGCTCTTCTGGACAATGTGCAAAGCCTTGTGCCCACACTAGATGGTTCTCAGCTCTTCTGGACAATGTATAAAGCCTTGTGCACACACTAGATGGTTCTCAGCTCTTCTGGACAATGTGTAAAGCCTTGTGCACACACTAGATGGTTCTCAGCTCTTCTGGACAATGTGCAAAGCCTTGTGCCCACACTAGATGGTTCTCAGCTTTTCTGGACAATGTATAAAGCCTTGTGCACACACTAGATGGTTCTCAGCTCTTCTGGACAATGTGTAAAGCCTTCTATATACACTAGATGGTTCTCAGCTCTTCTGGACAATGTGTAAATCCTTGTGCACACACTAGATGGTTCTCAGCACTTCTGGACAATGTGTAAAGCGTTGTGCACACACTAGATGGTTCTCAGCTCTTCTGAACCATGTGTAAAGCCTTGTATACACACTAGATGGCTCTCAGCTCCTCTGAACCACGTGTAAAGCCTTGTACACACACTAGATGGCTCTCAGCTCCTCTGAACCACGTGTAAAGCCTTGTACACACACTAGATGGCTCTCAGCTCCTCTAAAACGTGTAAAGCCTTGTGCACCCACTAGATGGTTCTCAGCTCTTCTGGACAATGTGTAAAGCCTTGTACACACACTAGATGGCTCCCAGCTCTTCTGAACCATATGTAAAGCCTTGTACACACACTATGGTTCTCAGCTCTTCTGGACCATGTGTAAAGCCTTGTGCACACACTAGATGGTTCTCAGCTCTTCTGGACAATGTGTAAAGCCGTGTGCACACACTAGATGGTTCTCAGCTGTTCTGGACAATGTGTAAAGCCTTGTGCACACACTAGATGGTTCTCAACTCTTCTGGACAATGTGTAAAGCCTTGTGCACACACTAGATGGTTCTCAGCTCTTCTGGACAATGTATAAAGCCTTGTGCCCACACTAGATGGTTCTCAGCTCTTCTGGACAATGTATAAAGCCTTGTGCACACACTAGATGGTTCTCAGCTCCTCTGGACCATGTGTAAAGCCTTGTGCACACACTAGATGGTTCTCAGCTCTTCTGGACAATGTATAAAGCCTTGTGCACACACTAGATGGTTCTCAGCTCTTCTGGACAATGTATAAAGCCTTGTGCACACACTAGATGGTTCTCAGCTCTTCTGGACAATGTGTAAAGCCTTCTATACACACTAGATGGTTCTCAGCTCTTCTGGACAATGTATAAAGCCTTGTGCACACACTAGATGGTTCTCAGCTCTTCTGGACAATGTGTAAAGCCTTCTATACACACTAGATGGTTCTCAGCTCTTCTGGACAATGTGTATAGCCTTGTGCACACACTAGATGGTTCTCAGCTATTCGGGACAATGTGTAAAGCCTTGTACACACACTAGATGGTTCTCAGCTATTCTGGACCACTTGTAAAGCCTTGTGCACACACTAGATGGTTCTCAGCTCTTCTGGACCATGTGCAAAGCCTTGTGCACACACTAGATGGTTCTCAGCTCCTTTGAACCATGTGTAAAGCCTTGTACACACACTAGATGGTTCTCAGCTCTTCTGGACAATGTGTATAGCCTTGTGCACACACTAGATGGTTCTCAGCTATTCGGGACAATGTGTAAAGCCTTGTACACACACTAGATGGTTCTCAGCTATTCTGAACCACTTGTAAAGCCTTGTACACACACTAGATGGTTCTCAACCCTTTTGGACCATGTGTAAAGCCTTGCACATGCACTAAATGGTTCTGAGCTCTTCTGGACTAGGTATAAAGCCTTGTACATACACTAGATGGTTCTCATATCTTCTGAACTACAAAGCCGTGTACACATGCTAGATGGTTCTCAGCTCCTCTGGACCGGATGTGAAGCCTTGTACACACACTAGATGGTGCTCAGGTCTTATGGACCACATTTAAAGCCTTGTACACACAATAGATGGTTCTCGGCTCTTCTGGACCACATGTAAAGCCTTGTACACACACTAGATGCTGCTCAGCTCTTCTGAACCACTTGCAAAGCCTTGTACCCACATTAGATGGTTCTCAGCTCTTCTGGACCACTTGCAAAGCCTTGTGCACACACTAGATGGTTCTCAGCTCTTCTGGACCACTTGCAAAGCCTTGTACCCACAATAGATGGTTCTGAGCTCTTCTGGACCACATGTGAAGCCTTGTACACACACTAGATGCTGCTCAGCTCTTCTGGACCACTTGCAAAGCCTTGTACCCACATTAGATGGTTCTCGGCTCTCCTGGACCGCGTGTAAAGCGAGAGGTACTGCTGGAAATTCCATTATGATGTCTGCTCAGCATCAGAGGCCTATACCCCCCCCCCCCCCCCCCAATTCAATGCAATTAATCCAGGATTCAATATATTAAAACTGCCAAATAGATATAATAAAATGCTATAAAACTACATGGTGCTATACTGGATATGGCCAAGAATGGGTGGATGTAGATGAAACAGGTAGATGTTCTATGGACGGGTACTATAGCTCTTCCGGTATGAAGGATGATGTGCCTACAGAGAGCATGAAGAGGACCTAAACAGTCCAAGGGGACTTATTTGGGCATTGGGCAGCACGTGGGTTACATCTCGGTAGGTATACCCCCCCCCCCCCCACCCGCACCCCATGTCCCAATATGTAAAGCACGTTATACTTGAAATAACAGAAGCCAATTTCACCCTCAGTGCACCCCTAAATGTTTTATCCTCAACCTATAGCGATAAAACAGCTTAGATCGCTTTCCATATTATGGCCTTTTGACTCGAGAGTTCCCATTTTGAAGATCCATTGTGTCTCTTTCTGTGATAGAGCTGATCTGCTTCCCACCTCTCCCGGGTCTTACAGAGATACATATCTCATGGATTCTGGGCATGTTTTTATGTCCTTTTACACCATTCTCTATGTTTTAAACACACTTCCCTATCCTTTCACATAGTTTCTACTTAGTGCGGCCTATACACGGCATTCCGCACTGCACCGCACTTGCACCACAGCATGTAGACCCGTAGTACCGTCTACATGTAGTACCGATGCTTACAAGTGTAATTCAACAGATTACACTAGAAGTACGCCTCTCTTGCTGAATCCATAGCCACCAGTGCTTGTTTAAGGATGGGGTTTCTTGAAGGAGTATCACACAGCATAAAGTCTAGTATACGCCTAGCTCCTCTGTGAAGGTGTTAGGCGTGCAGGTGCTAGGCGTGTACTAGACTTTATGCTGTGTGATACTCCTTCTCTTGTATTGCCTGAGGAAGCAGGAATACACCTGCGAAACTCGTTGCCGGTTTAACTTGGAGTATGTGAATACATTTTTCTTGCCAATAATCGACAGCTTTGTGTCTGTTTTGGGGATGATGGGTCCACCACCGCCTCCCAAACATTTTTAAGAATTTTAGCATTTTTTATCCTTTTGGCGCCTCTGTTCATTTTCTACAATACCAGTGTCCACCCCGGGTGGAGGGGTGACTATAGCCTTGTTTGTTGATCTACAGAGAGCGACATCTTAGTCCTGAGCGGGGACGGGCTTAATCTCCCCGCCTGCCTTTACAGTGGTTGCCTGTACGGTAACCCTGGTTTGTGAGTATACTCTTAATATTTCACACTATTCCAATACATACTACACTATATTGGGCTCTCGGTTTCACCCCCTTGTTTTACATTCACTCCATTAGAGATGGCTTGAACCTCCAATTTTGGGTTCGCGAACCTCGAAGCGAACGTCCGCAAAAATTCGAGTTTGCATGAAGTGGGCGAACCGCAATAGACTCCAATGGAAAGGCGAACTTGAAAACTACAAACACTGTTTCTGGCCACAAAAGTGATGGAAAAGATGTTTCAAGGGGTCTAACACCTGGAGGGGGGCATGGCGGAGTGGGATAGACGCCAAACATCCCAGGGAAAATTAACCAGTTTGGCCTATCTGGACGAGCTTCCTCGTCCAGATAGGCACTGCTGCTGCCACCGGCTGGTGCAGCTCCCGCCGCCCGCCGCTAGCCCCCCGATCAGTGAATGGGAATATAATTCCCATTCACCAATCTAACTTCCCTGCAGAAATACCGACACTTTCTATCCAGAGAGCGCGGTATTTCTGCCCCCAGGAAACTTCTCCCCAGCATTTTAGTTCCTGGATGCGAGATCGTTCGCATCCAGGACTTTTTTCACTGTGGCCATCTTGTAGCCAAATAGTAAACTGCACCCACATACATTTTTAATAAAAAAAAAATATTATTTTACATTTAAAATTAGCAGTTTCCCTCCCACACCAAAAATTACCCACATACACTTTTTTAATTAAAAAAATAAAATAAAAAATACAATTAAAAAAAACAAAAATAACATAAATAGTTACCCAAGGGTCTGAACTTTTTAAATATGCATGTCAAGAGAATATGTTATTATATTATTTAAAATGATACGCTTATAAATAGTGATGGACGCAAATTGAAAAAATGCACCTTTATTTCTAAATGAAATATCGGCACCATAAATTGTGATAGGGGCATTGTTTAAACGGTGTAATAACCGGGAAAGATGGGCAAATAAAATACATGAGTTTTAATTACGGTAGCGTATATTAATTTCAAACTATAATGGCCAAAAACTGAGAAATAATGAATTTTTTTCATTTCTTTCTTAGCAAAATGTACTACCCAAAGAAAGCCTAATTAGTGGCGGAAAAAACAAGATATAGATCAATTCATTGTGATAAGTAGCAATAAAGTTATAGGCGAATGAATGGAAGGTGAACGTTGCTGCGGTACTGAACCGGTTAAGGATTTGACGCACAGCAGGGTTATAATCCCTAAAGAGCAGAAATCAAATTGCATTCCTAAATTGAAGGCATAAAGTGCTTGAAAACATCTTGCATGTGTATACATCAATCAGGGAGTGTAATTAGAGTACTGCTTCACACTGACACACCAAACTCACTGTGTAACGCACCGCAAACAGCTGTTTGCGTAGTGACGGCCGTACTGGACTGGTGCGCACCGTGGCCAGAGTGCAGGCCATGGCGGTTTTCAAGCCCATATGGTCGCCGGGCTGTGGTAGCTCAATGATAGAACAGTGACTGTCCAGCTGATCGAATTTGGTCTGTCCACAATGAAGCAACGGCCTTATTATCTTTGGTGTGCCCCCCCCCCCCCTTAAAAATTTAGTAATCCGCCTGGAGTCCTGAACCCGGTTGGTGGTGGTGGAGAAGGCAGTCAAGCGGCCTGCAGGCAGAGATGCTGTGTGGGGACTGACTAAGTCTTGGGGCAGGCAGTCACACGGCGTGCAGGCAGAGATGCTGTGTGGGGAGTGACTTAGTCTTGGGGCAGGCAGTCACACGGCGTGCAGGCAGAGATGCTGTGTGTGGGGAGTGACTTAGTCTTGGGGCAGGCAGTCACACGGCGTGCAGGCAGAGATGCTGTGTGTGGGGACTGACTTAGTCTTGGGGCAGCCAGTCACACGGCGTGCAGGCAGAGATGCTGTGTGTGGGGAGCGACTTAGTCTTGGGGCAGGCAGTCACACGGCGTGCAGGCAGAGATGCTGTGTGTGGGGAGCGCCTTAGTCTTGGGGCAGGCAGTCACACGGCGTGCAGGCAGAGATGCTGTGTGTGGGGAGCGACTTAGTCTTGGGGCAGGCAGTCACACGGCGTGCAGGCAGAGATGCTGTGTGTGGGGAGCGACTTAGTCTTGGGGCAGGCAGTCACACGGTGTGCAGGCAGAGATGCTGTGTGTGGGGAGTGACTTAGTCTTGGGGCAGGCAGTCACACGGCGTGCAGGCAGAGATGCTGTGTGGGGAGTGACTTAGTCTTGGGGCAGGCAGTCACACGGCGTGCAGGCAGAGATGCTGTGTGTGGGGAGTGACTTAGTCTTGGGGCAGGCAGTCACACGGCGTGCAGGCAGAGATGCTGTGTGTGGGGAGCGACTTAGTCTTGGGGCAGGCAGTCACACGGCGTGCAGGCAGAGATGCTGTGTGTGGGGAGCGACTTAGTCTTGGGGCAGGCAGTCACACGGCGTGCAGGCAGAGATGCTGTGTGTGGGGAGCGACTTAGTCTTGGGGCAGGCAGTCACACGGTGTGCAGGCAGAGATGCTGTGTGTGGGGAGTGACTTAGTCTTGGGGCAGGCAGTCACACGGTGTGCAGGCAGAGATGCTGTGTGTGGGGACTGACTTAGTCTTGGGGCAGGCAGTCACACGGTGTGCAGGCAGAGATGCTGTGTGTGGGGACTGACTTAGTCTTGGGGCAGGCAGTCACACGGCGTGCAGGCAGAGATGCTGTGTGTGGGGAGTGACTTAGTCTTGGGGCAGGCAGTCACACGGCGTGCAGGCAGAGATGCTGTGTGGGGAGTGACTTAGTCTTGGGGCAGGCAGTCACACGGCGTGCAGGCAGAGATGCTGTGTGTGGGGACTGACTTAGTCTTGGGGCAGGCAGTCACACGGTGTGCAGGCAGAGATGCTGTGTGTGGGGACTGACTTAGTCTTGGGGCAGGCAGTCACACGGCGTGCAGGCAGAGATGCTGTGTGTGGGGAGTGACTTAGTCTTGGGGCAGGCAGTCACACGGCGTGCAGGCAGAGATGCTGTGTGGGGAGTGACTTAGTCTTGGGGCAGGCAGTCACACGGCGTGCAGGCAGAGATGCTGTGTGTGGGGACTGACTTAGTCTTGGGGCAGGCAGTCACACGGTGTGCAGGCAGAGATGCTGTGTGTGGGGACTGACTTAGTCTTGGGGCAGGCAGTCACATGGCCTGCAGGCAGAGATGCTGTGTGTGGGGACTGACTTAGTCTTGGGGCAGGCAGTCACACGGCGTGCAGGCAGAGATGCTGTGTGTGGGGAGTGACTTAGTCTTGGGGCAGGCAGTCACACGATGTGCAGGCAGAGATGCTGTGTGTGGGGACTGACTTAGTCTTGGGGCAGGCAGTCACACGGCGTGCAGGCAGAGATGCTGTGTGGGGAGTGACTTAGTCTTGGGGCAGGCAGTCACACGATGTGCAGGCAGAGATGCTGTGTGTGGGGAGTGACTTAGTCTTGGGGCAGGCAGTCACACGATGTGCAGGCAGAGATGCTGTGTGGGGACTGACTTAGTCTTGGGGCAGGCAGTCACACGGCGTGCAGGCAGAGATGCTGTGTGTGGGGACTGACTTAGTCTTGGGGCAGGCAGTCACATGGCGTGCAGGCAGAGATGCTGTGTGTGGGGACTGACTTAGTCTTGGGGCAGGCAGCAGCGGCCGGCAGGCAGAGGTGCTGTGTGGGGACTGACTTAGTCTTGGGGCAGGCAGTCACACGGCGTGCAGGCAGGGATGCTGTGTGTGGGGAGCGACTTAGTCTTGGGGCAGGCAGTCACACGGCGTGCAGGCAGAGATGCTGTGTGTGGGTACTGACTTAGTCTTGGGGCAGGCAGTCACACGGTGTGCAGGCAGAGTTGCTGTGTGTGGGGAGCGACTTAGTCTTGGGGCGGGCAGTCACACGGTGTGCAGGCAGAGATGCTGTGTGTGGGGACTGACTTAGTCTTGGGGCAGGCAGTCACACGGTGTGCAGGCAGAGATGCTGTGTGTGGGGAGCGACTTAGTCTTGGGGCAGGCAGTCACACGGCGTGCAGGCAGAGATGCTGTGTGTGGGGAGTGACTTAGTCTTGGGGCAGGCAGTCACACGGCGTGCAGGCAGAGATGCTGTGTGTGGGGAGCGACTTACTCTTGGGGCAGGCAGTCACACGGTGTGCAGGCAGAGATGCTGTGTGTGGGGACTGACTTAGTCTTGGGGCAGGCAGTCACACGGCGTGCAGGCAGAGATGCTGTGTGTGGGGAGCGACTTAGTCTTGGGGCAGGCAGTCACATGACGTGCAGGCAGAGATGCTGTGTGTGGGGAGCGACTTAGTCTTGGGGCAGGCAGTCACACGGCGTGCAGACAGAGATGCTGTGTGGGGAGTGACTTAGTCTTGGGGCAGGCAGTCACACGGCGTGCAGGCAGAGATGCTGTGTGTGGGGAGTGACTTAGTCTTGGGGCAGGCAGTCACACGGCGTGCAGACAGAGATGCTGTGTGTGGGGACTGACTTAGTCTTGGGGCAGGCAGTCACACGGCGTGCAGGCAGAGTTGCTGTGTGTGGGGACTGACTTAGTCTTGGGGCAGGCAGTCACACGGTGTGCAGGCAGAGATGCTGTGTGTGGGGAGTGACTTAGTCTTGGGGCAGGCAGTCACACAGCGTGCAGGCAGAGATGCTGTGTGGGGAGTGACTTAGTCTTGGGGCAGGCAGTCACACGGCGTGCAGGCAGAGATGCTGTGTGTGGGGACTGACTTAGTCTTGGGGCAGGCAGTCACACGGTGTGCAGGCAGAGATGCTGTGTGTGGGGACTGACTTAGTCTTGGGGCAGGCAGTCACATGGCCTGCAGGCAGAGATGCTGTGTGTGGGGACTGACTTAGTCTTGGGGCAGGCAGTCACACGGCGTGCAGGCAGAGATGCTGTGTGTGGGGAGTGACTTAGTCTTGGGGCAGGCAGTCACACGATGTGCAGGCAGAGATGCTGTGTGTGGGGAGTGACTTAGTCTTGGGGCAGGCAGTCACACGGCGTGCAGGCAGAGATGCTGTGTGTGGGGACTGACTTAGTCTTGGGGCAGGCAGTCACATGGCGTGCAGGCAGAGATGCTGTGTGTGGGGACTGACTTAGTCTTGGGGCAGGCAGCAGCGGCCGGCAGGCAGAGGTGCTGTGTGGGGACTGACTTAGTCTTGGGGCAGGCAGTCACACGGCGTGCAGGCAGGGATGCTGTGTGTGGGGAGCGACTTAGTCTTGGGGCAGGCAGTCACACGGCGTGCAGGCAGAGATGCTGTGTGTGGGTACTGACTTAGTCTTGGGGCAGGCAGTCACACGGTGTGCAGGCAGAGTTGCTGTGTGTGGGGAGCGACTTAGTCTTGGGGCGGGCAGTCACACGGTGTGCAGGCAGAGATGCTGTGTGTGGGGACTGACTTAGTCTTGGGGCAGGCAGTCACACGGCGTGCAGGCAGAGATGCTGTGTGTGGGGAGCGACTTAGTCTTGGGGCAGGCAGTCACACGGCGTGCAGGCAGAGATGCTGTGTGTGAGGAACGACTTAGTCTTGGGGCAGGCAGTCACACGGCGTGCAGGCAGAGATGCTGTGTGTGGGGAATGACTTAGTCTTGGGGCAGGCAGTCACACGGCGTGCAGGCAGAGTTGCTGTTTGTGGGGAGCGACTTAGTCTTGGGGCGGGCAGTCACACGGCGTGCAGGCAGAGATGCTGTGTGTGGGGACTGACTTAGTCTTGGGGCAGGCAGTCACACGGCGTGCAGGCAGAAGTGCTGTGTGGGGACCGACTTAGTCTTGGGGCAGGCAGTCACACGGCGTGCAGGCAGAGATGCTGTGTGTGGGGAGTGACTTAGTCTTGGGGCAGGCAGTCACACGGCGTGCAGGCAGAGATGCTGTGTGGGGATTGACTTAGTCTTGGGGCAGGCAGTCACACGGCGTGCAGGCAGAGATGCTGTGTGGGGACTGACTTAGTCTTGGGGCAGGCAGTCACACGGCGTGCAGGCAGAGATGCTGTGTGTGGGGAGTGACTTAGTCTTGGGGCAGGCAGTCACACGGTGTGCAGGCAGAGATGCTGTGTGTGGGGACTGACTTAGTCTTGGGGCAGGCAGTCACACGGTGTGCAGGCAGCAGAGCTGGGACAAGGTCCTCCAGCACCCAAGGCTGAGACACCAAAGTGCGCCCCCCCATCCCTGCCATCCGAGCCAACAAACACTGATTGCTATTAGACTAAGACGCGCCACAGGGCCCACAACCTCCCCAACACCTTAATATCTAGTTATCTGGCTTGCAGTCACTGCTATGCATCCCCTTTTCTTATTTTTTTCTGCTTCAAACACAATTAGGAATGACAGCTGAATGAATTCTGCGCCCCCTCCTACACTGCGCCCTGAGGCTGGAGCCTCTCCAGCCTATGCCTCGGCCCGGCCCTGGCAGGCAGAGATGCTGTGTGTGGGGACTGACTTAGTCTTGGGGCAGGCAGTCACACGGCGTGCAGGCAGAGATGCTGTGTGGGGACTGACTTAGTCTTGGGGCAGGCAGTCACACGGCGTGCAGGCAGAGATGCTGTGTGTGGGGAGTGACTTAGTCTTGGGGCAGGCAGTCACACGGCGTGCAGGCAGAGTTGCTGTGTGTGGGGACTGACTTAGTCTTGGGGCAGGCAGCAGCGGCCGGCAGGCAGAGGTGCTGTGTGGGGACTGACTTAGTCTTGGGGCAGGCAGTCATACGGCGTGCAGGCAGAGATGCTGTGTGTGGGGACTGACTTAGTCTTGGGGCAGGCAGTCACACGGCGTGCAGGCAGAGATGCTGTGTGGGGGCAGTGACTTAGTCTTGGGGCAGGCAGTCACACGGCGTGCAGGCAGAGATGCTGTGTGTGGGGAGTGACTTAGTCTTGGGGCAGGCAGTCACACGGTGTGCAGGCAGAGATGCTGTGTGTGGGGAGCGACTTAGTCTTGGGGCAGGCAGTCACACGGTGTGCAGGCAGAGATGCTGTGTGGGGACTGACTTAGTCTTGGGGCAGGCAGTCACACGGCGTGCAGGCAGAGATGCTGTGTGTGGGGACTGACTTAGTCTTGGGGCAGGCAGTCACACGGCGTGCAGGCAGAGATGCTGTGTGGGGACTGACTTAGTCTTGGGGCAGGCAGTCACACGGCATGCAGGCAGAGATGCTGTGTGTGGGGAGCGACTTAGTCTTGGGGCAGGCAGTCACACGGCGTGCAGGCAGAGATGCTGTGTGTGGGGAGCGACTTAGTCTTGGGGCAGGCAGTCACATGGCGTGCAGGCAGAGATGCTGTGTGGGGACTGCCTTAGTCTTGGGGCAGGCAGTCACACGGCGTGCAGGCAGAGATGCTGTGTGTGGGGACTGACTTAGTCTTGGGGCAGGCAGTCACACGGCGTGCAGGCAGAGATGCTGTGTGGGGACTGACTTAGTCTTGGGGCAGGCAGTCACACGGCATGCAGGCAGAGATGCTGTGTGTGGGGAGCGACTTAGTCTTGGGGCAGGCAGTCACACGGCGTGCAGGCAGAGATGCTGTGTGGGGACTGACTTAGTCTTGGGGCAGGCAGTCACACGGCGTGCAGGCAGAGATGCTGTGTGTGGAGAGCGACTTAGTCTTGGGGCAGGCAGTCACACGGCGTGCAGGCAGAGATGCTGTGTGGGGACTGACTTAGTCTTGGGGCAGGCAGTCACACGGCGTGCAGGCAGAGTTGCTGTGTGTGGGGACTGACTTAGTCTTGGGGCAGGCAGCAGCGGCCGGCAGGCAGAGGTGCTGTGTGGGGACTGACTTAGTCTTGGGGCAGGCAGTCACACGGCGTGCAGGCAGAGATGCTGTGTGTGGGGAGTGACTTAGTCTTGGGGCAGGCAGTCACACGGTGTGCAGGCAGAGATGCTGTGTGTGGGGAGCGACTTAGTCTTGGGGCAGGCAGTCACACGGCGTGCAGGCAGAGATGCTGTGTGTGAGGAACGACTTAGTCTTGGGGCAGGCAGTCACACGGCGTGCAGGCAGAGATGCTGTGTGTGGGGAATGACTTAGTCTTGGGGCAGGCAGTCACACGGCGTGCAGGCAGAGTTGCTGTTTGTGGGGAGCGACTTAGTCTTGGGCGGGCAGTCACACGGCGTGCAGGCAGAGATGCTGTGTGTGGGGACTGACTTAGTCTTGGGGCAGGCAGTCACACGGCGTGCAGGCAGAAGTGCTGTGTGGGGACCGACTTAGTCTTGGGGCAGGCAGTCACACGGCGTGCAGGCAGAGATGCTGTGTGTGGGGAGTAAATTAGTCTTGGGGCAGGCAGTCACACGGCGTGCAGGCAGAGATGCTGTGTGGGGACTGACTTAGTCTTGGGGCAGGCAGTCACACGGCGTGCAGGCAGAGATGCTGTGTGGGGACTGACTTAGTCTTGGGGCAGGCAGTCACACGGCGTGCAGGCAGAGATGCTGTGTGTGGGGAGTGACTTAGTCTTGGGGCAGGCAGTCACACGGTGTGCAGGCAGAGATGCTGTGTGTGGGGACTGACTTAGTCTTGGGGCAGGCAGTCACACGGTGTGCAGGCAGAGATGCTGTGTGTGGGGACTGACTTAGTCTTGGGGCAGGCAGTCACACGGCGTGCAGGCAGAGATGCTGTGTGGGGACTGACTTAGTCTTGGGGCAGGCAGTCACACGGCGTGCAGGCAGAGATGCTGTGTGTGGGGAGTGACTTAGTCTTGGGGCAGGCAGTCACACGGCGTGCAGGCAGAGTTGCTGTGTGTGGGGACTGACTTAGTCTTGGGGCAGGCAGTCACACGGCGTGCAGGCAGAGATGCTGTGTGTGGGCAGTGACTTAGTCTTGGGGCAGGCAGTCACACGGCGTGCAGGCAGAGATGCTGTGTGTGGGGAGTGACTTAGTCTTGGGGCAGGCAGTCACACGGTGTGCAGGCAGAGATGCTGTGTGTGGGGAGCGACTTAGTCTTGGGGCAGGCAGTCACACGGTGTGCAGGCAGAGATGCTGTGTGGGGACTGACTTAGTCTTGGGGCAGGCAGTCACACGGCGTGCAGGCAGAGATGCTGTGTGTGGGGACTGACTTAGTCTTGGGGCAGGCAGTCACACGGCGTGCAGGCAGAGATGCTGTGTGGGGACTGACTTAGTCTTGGGGCAGGCAGTCACACGGCATGCAGGCAGAGATGCTGTGTGTGGGGAGCGACTTAGTCTTGGGGCAGGCAGTCACACGGCGTGCAGGCAGAGATGCTGTGTGTGGGGAGCGACTTAGTCTTGGGGCAGGCAGTCACATGGCGTGCAGGCAGAGATGCTGTGTGGGGACTGACTTAGTCTTGGGGCAGGCAGTCACACGGCGTGCAGGCAGAGATGCTGTGTGTGGGGACTGACTTAGTCTTGGGGCAGGCAGTCACACGGCGTGCAGGCAGAGATGCTGTGTGGGGACTGACTTAGTCTTGGGGCAGGCAGTCACACGGCATGCAGGCAGAGATGCTGTGTGTGGGGAGCGACTTAGTCTTGGGGCAGGCAGTCACACGGCGTGCAGGCAGAGATGCTGTGTGGGGACTGACTTAGTCTTGGGGCAGGCAGTCACACGGCGTGCAGGCAGAGATGCTGTGTGTGGGGAGCGACTTAGTCTTGGGGCAGGCAGTCACACGGCGTGCAGGCAGAGATGCTGTGTGTGGGGACTGACTTAGTCTTGGGGCAGGAAGCAGCGGCCGGCAGGCAGAGGTGCTGTGTGGGGACTGACTTAGTCTTGGGGCAGGCAGTCACACGGCGTGCAGGCAGAGATGCTGTGTGTGTGGACTGACTTAGTCTTGGGGCAGGCAGTCACACGGCGTGCAGGCAGAGATGCTGTGTGTGGGCAGTGACTTAGTCTTGGGGCAGGCAGTCACACGGCGTGCAGGCAGAGATGCTGTGTGTGGGGAGTGACTTAGTCTTGGGGCAGGCAGTCACACGGTGTGCAGGCAGAGATGCTGTGTGTGGGGAGCGACTTAGTCTTGGGGCAGGCAGTCACACGGTGTGCAGGCAGAGATGCTGTGTGGGGACTGACTTAGTCTTGGGGCAGGCAGTCACACGGCGTGCAGGCAGAGATGCTGTGTGTGGGGACTGACTTAGTCTTGGGGCAGGCAGTCACACGGCGTGCAGGCAGAGATGCTGTGTGGGGACTGACTTAGTCTTGGGGCAGGCAGTCACACGGCATGCAGGCAGAGATGCTGTGTGTGGGGAGCGACTTAGTCTTGGGGCAGGCAGTCACACGGCGTGCAGGCAGAGATGCTGTGTGTGGGGAGCGACTTAGTCTTGGGGCAGGCAGTCACATGGCGTGCAGGCAGAGATGCTGTGTGGGGACTGACTTAGTCTTGGGGCAGGCAGTCACACGGCGTGCAGGCAGAGATGCTGTGTGTGGGGACTGACTTAGTCTTGGGGCAGGCAGTCACACGGCGTGCAGGCAGAGATGCTGTGTGGGGACTGACTTAGTCTTGGGGCAGGCAGTCACACGGCATGCAGGCAGAGATGCTGTGTGTGGGGAGCGACTTAGTCTTGGGGCAGGCAGTCACACGGCGTGCAGGCAGAGATGCTGTGTGGGGACTGACTTAGTCTTGGGGCAGGCAGTCACACGGCGTGCAGGCAGAGATGCTGTGTGTGGGGAGCGACTTAGTCTTGGGGCAGGCAGTCACACGGCGTGCAGGCAGAGATGCTGTGTGGGGACTGACTTAGTCTTGGGGCAGGCAGTCACACGGCGTGCAGGCAGAGTTGCTGTGTGTGGGGACTGACTTAGTCTTGGGGCAGGCAGCAGCGGCCGGCAGGCAGAGGTGCTGTGTGGGGACTGACTTAGTCTTGGGGCAGGCAGTCACACGGCGTGCAGGCAGAGATGCTGTGTGTGGGGAGTGACTTAGTCTTGGGGCAGGCAGTCACACGGTGTGCAGGCAGAGATGCTGCTGTGTGTGGGGAGCGACTTAGTCTTGGGGCAGGCAGTCACACGGCGTGCAGGCAGAGATGCTGTGGGTGGGGAGTGACTTAGTGATGCTGTGTGTGGGGACTGACTTAGTCTTGGGGCAGGCAGTCACACGGCGTGCAGGCAGAGATGCTGTGTGTGGGGAGCGACTTAGTCTTGGGGCAGGCAGTCACACGGCGTGCAGGCAGAGATGCTGTGTGGGGACTGACTTAGTCTTGGGGCAGGCAGTCACACGGCGTGCAGGCAGAGATGCTGTGTGGGGAGTGACTTAGTCTTGGGGCAGGCAGTCACACGGTGTGCAGGCAGAGATGCTGTGTGTGGGCAGTGACTTAGTCTTGGGGCAGGCAGTCACACGGTGTGCAGGCAGAGATGCTGTGTGTGGGGAGTGACTTAGTCTTGGGGCAGGCAGTCACACGGCGTGCAGGCAGAGATGCTGTGTGTGGGGACTGACTTAGTCTTGGGGCAGGCAGTCACACGGCGTGCAGGCAGAGATGCTGTGTGTGGGGACTGACTTAGTCTTGGGGCAGGCAGTCACACGGTGTGCAGACAGAGATGCTGTGTGTGGGGACTGGCTTAGTCTTGGAGCAGGCAGTCACACGGCGTGCAGGCAGAGATGCTGTGTGTGGGGACTGACTTAGTCTTGGGGCAGGCAGTCACATGGCGTGCAGGCAGAGTTGCTGTGTGTGGGGAGCGACTTAGTCTTGGGGCAGGCAGTCACACGGCGTGCAGGCAGAGATGGTGTGTGTGGGGAGCGACTTAGTCTTGGGGCAGGCAGTCACACGGCGTGCAGGCAGAGATGCTGCTGTGTGTGGGGAGCGACTTAGTCTTGGGGCAGGGAGTCACACGGTGTGCAGGCAGAGATGCTGTGTGTGGGGAGTGACTTACAGGGAGTGCAGAATTATTAGGCAAGTTGTATTTTTGAGGAATAATATTATTATTGAACAACAACCATGTTCTCGATGAACCCAAAAAACCAATTAAAGGGAACCAGAGAGGAATGGAGCCTGAAAATAGAAAAAGCTCTTATACATACCTGGGACTTCCTCCAGCCCCATACACACGGATCGCTCCCACGCCGCCATCCTCCGCTTCCTCTATCGCCGCTACCGGGTCCCGTCACTTCCGGCGGACGCGGCCAATTGGCCGCATCATAGGGGCTCCCTCCATACCCTTACGCATGCGGCTGCGCAGTAGGCAGCCACACGCGTAGGTATATGGAGGGAGCCCCTGTGATGCAGAGAATTGGCCGCGTCCGCCGGCCGACTGGCGGTAATGACGGGGCCCGGTACCAGCGGATCCAAGCAGCAAAGGACGGCGGCGTGGGAGCGATCCGTGTGTATGGGGCTGGAGGAAGCCCCAGGTATGTATAAAGGCCTTTATGTTATCCTCTCTGGTTCTCTTTAATATCAAAGCTGAATATTTTTGAAAGTAGTTTTTAGTTTGTTTTTAGTTTTAGCTATTTTAGGGGGATATCTGTGTGTGCAGGGGACTATTACTGTGCATAATTATTAGACAACTTAACAAAAAACAAATATATACCCATTTCAATTATTTATTTTTACCAGTGAAACCAATTTAACATCTCAACATTCACAAATATACATTTCTGACATTCAAAAACAAAACAAAAACAAATCAGTGACCAATATAGCCACCTTTCTTTGCAAGGAAGGACACTCAAAAGCCTGCCATCCATGGATTCTGTCAGTGTTTTGATCTGTTCACCAACAACATTGCGTGCAGCAGCAACCACAGCCTCCCAGACACTGTTCAGAGAGGTGTACTGTTTTCCCTCCTTGTAAATCTCACATTTTATGATGGACCACAGGTTCTTAATGGGGTTCAAATCAGATGAACAAGGAGGCCATGTGATTAGTTTTTCTTCTTTTATACCCTTTCTTGCCAGCCACGCTGTGGAGTACTTGGACGCGTGTGATGGAGCATTGTCCTGCATGAAAATCATGTTTTTCTTGAAGGATGCAGACTTCTTCCTGTACCACTGCTTGAAGAAGGTGTCTTCCAGAAACTGGCAGTAGGACTGGGAGTTGAGCTTGACTCCATCCTCAACCGAAAAGGCCCCACAAGCTCATCTTTGATGATACCAGCCCAACCAGTACTCCACCTCCACCTTGCTGGCGTCTGAGTCGGACTGGAGCTCTCTGCCCTTTACCAATCCAGCTACGGGCCCATCCATCTGGCCCATCAAGACTCACTCTCATTTCATCAGTCCATAAAACCTTAGAAAAATCAGTCTTGAAATATTTCTTGGCCCAGTCTTGGCGTTTCAGCTTGTGTGTCTTGTTCAGTGGTGGTCGTCTTTCAGCCTTTCTTACCTTGGCCATGTCTCTGAGTATTGCACACCTTGTGCTTTTGGGCACTCCAGTGATGTTGCAGCTCTGAAATATGGCCAAACTGGTGGCAAGTGGCATCTTGGCAGCTGCACGCTTGACTTTTCTCAGTTCATGGGCAGTTATTTTGCGCCTTGGTTTTTCCACACGCTTCTTGCGACCCTGTTGACTATTTTAAATGAAACGCTTGATTGTTCGATGATCACGCTTCAGAAGCTTTGCAATTTTAAGAGTGCTGCATCCCTTTGCAAGATATCTCACTATTTTTGACTTTTCTGAGCCTGTCAAGTCCTTCTTTTGACCCATTTTGCCAAAGGAAAGGAAGTTGCCTAATAATTATGCACACCTGATATAGGGTGTTGATGTCATTAGACCACACGCCTTCTCATTACAGAGATGCACATCACCTAAAATGCTTAATTGGTAGTAGGCTTTCGAGCCTATACAGCTTGGAGTAAGACAACATGCATAAAGAGGATGAGGTGGTCAAAATACTCATTTGCCTAATAATTCTGCACTCCCTGTAGTCTTCGGGCAGGCAGTAGCCCTCAGGGATCCATGCCTCATTCATTTTGATAAAGGTGAGGTACTGAACACTTTTTTGACCTAGGCTACTTCTCTTTTAACTGACAATGCCTCCAGCTGCGCTGAAGGTCTTTCTGACAGAACACTTGAGGCAGGGCAAGCCAGAAGTTGGATGGCAAATTGTGACAGCTCTGGCCACACGTCAAGCCTGCGCACCCAGTAGTCCAGAGTGGGAGCCTGAGAAACGGCTACTACCACACATCCAAAGAAGGACCCAATGTGCTGTATAAGTAATGTACCTGCCCTAACCGTGCTTTGCAGACCAGGCATCTATGGTCAGATGGACCCTTGACCCAACGCTGTGTGCCAGAGCTGACACCACTTGCCTTTCAAAATCACGGTACAATTTGGGTATCGCCTTTTTAGAAAAATAATTGTGGCCTGGTATCTTCCACTGCGGTGTCCCAATGGCCACAGACTTTTGGAAGGCCTCAGAGTGCACCAGCATGTATGGTAACAGCTGGTGAGCTAACAGTTCCGCTAAGCCAGTTGTCAGACGCCGGGCAAGGGGGTGACTGGCAGACATTGGCTTCTTCCGCTCAAAGATTTCCTTAATGGACACCTGGCTGCTGTGGGCAGAGGAGCAGGAACCGCTGGTATAATACAGTGTGCAGTCACACAGATGCAGTGAAAGGTATCCAGTGACTGGTATAATACAATGTGCAGTCACACAGATGCAGTGACAGATGCAGTGAAAGGTATGGGGAATCAGGGTTCGATTCTGGTCCGGAGTTGGAGCCTGAGAAACAGCTACTACCACACATCCAAGGAAGGCAGCAAACACGGCACGCAAATCCCAACTCAGGGAGGTAGTGACGAAACATAACAATACAAGAGGACTCTTTTGAGGCCCTGCTGACTGCTGTATAATGATGAGACGAATACACTTGAAATCCTTTAACAAGAATCTGTTATGGAGGGCAAGTCTGCCATCCATTCAAGTGAAAGGTATGCACTGACTGGTATAATACAATGTGCAGTCACAGAGATGCAGTGAAAGGTACTGACTGCTGGCATAATACAATGTGCAGTCACACAGATGCAGTGAAAAGGTATGCACTGACTGGTGGTATAATACAATGTGCAGTCAAACAGATGCAGTGAAAGGTATGCATTGACTGGTATATAAAACAGTGTGCAGTCAAACAGATGCAGTGAAAGGTATGCACTGACTGGTATATAAAACAGTGTGTAGTCACACAGATGCAGTGAAAGGTATGCAGTGACTGGTGGTATAATACAATGTGCAGTCAAACAGATGCAGTGAAAGGTATGCAGTGACTGCTGGTATAATACAATGTGCAGTCACACAGATGCAGTGAAAAGGTATGCACTGACTGGTGGTATAATACAATGTGCAGTCAAACAGGTGCAGTGAAAGGTATGCACGGACTGGTATATAAAACAGTGTGCAGTCAAACAGATGCAGTGAAAGGTATGCAGTGACTGGTGGTATAATACAATGTCCAGTCACACAGGAGCAGTGAAAAGGTAGGCACTGAATGTGCTGGGCTTGGCACAGTATAGCAATTAGCAAGGGCCAGCTGCGACACAGGGCTGTATATGTCAGTGTCAGTGGGCCACACACAAAAAAAAAAAAAACGCATCGCAAGAACATTAGCTCTCAAAAGAGCTTTTTTTGTGGTGCTTTTTAGCAACAAATATCAGCAAGGAGCAAGCTAACAAGACCTCCTAACTATCGCTTTCCCTATCTCTCCAGAAACCTCTCCCTTCTCTCACTAGCAGCAGACAGAGTGAGAAGATGGCCGACGCAGCGTTTCTATAGGGGGGGGGGGGGGCGGGGGTCCAGGAGGGAGTGCAGCCTGATTGGCTGCCATGTGTCTGCTGACTGTGATGTAGAGGGTCAATGTTTAGCTCAATGATGTGATATAGAGGGCCGGGTCGAACTCGCTATATGTTCGCGGGTTGACGCATACGCGATCCTTCATTGTTCGCGCGAACAAGTTGGCCAGCGAACCATTCGGGCCATCTCTACACTCCATTTGCCGCAGTGCTTAGAACCTTCTCTCTTTCTGTACATCAAACTTAATTTATCCTGGAACTTCTCACATTTGCACTTACTCAAAATAGATTTTGGCCCACGGGTAATTTTAACCCACAGCACAGTGGGCGTGCCAGGGAGGCGGGGTTTGCCTCAGGACTGGTAATTTGTTCATGTCCAGGTGGGAGGAGCAGGCCACACATGATAGTGCAGCCTTCTACCTATTTGTGTTGTGGGAAGGTAATGCACTATCGCTAGAAAACGGTTTAGCACAGCTTAATGATAACACGTGGAACATTTAGGGTTGCCAGGTCGGCTGATGGAGAAAACCGGACAGGGGGTGGAGTTAGGGGCGGAGTCAGAAGCGCACTTTTATGTAGAGTGGGGCTAAGCAATGGGCTTTTTAAAAAATGTTTTTTTACAGTATTTATATCGCACTGACATCTTCTGCAGCACATTACAGAGTACATAGTCATGTCACTGACTGTCCTCAGAGGAGCTCACACTCTAATCCCACCATAGCATAGTCTAATGTCCTACCATATTATTATTATGTATTTATATCGCACTGACATCTTCTGCAGCACATTACAGAGTACACAGTCATGTCACTGACTGTCCTCAGCGGAGCTCACAATCTAATCCTACCATAGTCATAGTCTAATGTCCTACCATATTATTATTATGTATTTATATAGCAGTGACATCTTCTGCAGCACATTACAGAGTACATAGTCATGTCACTGACTGTCCTCAGAGGAGCTCACACTCTAATCCCACCATAGCATAGTCTAATGTCCTACCATATTATTATTATGTATTTATATCGCACTGACATCTTCTGCAGCACATTACAGAGTACATAGTCATGTCACTGACTGTCCTCAGAGGAGCTCACACTGTAATCCTGCCATAGTCATAGTCTAATGTCCTACCATATTATTATTATGTATTTATATAGCAGTGACATCTTCTGCAGCACATTACAGAGTACATAGTCATGTCACTGGCTGTCCTCAGAGGAGCTCACAATCTATTCCTACCATAGTCATAGCCTAATATCCTACCATATTATTATTATGTATTTATATAGCACTGACATCTCCTGCAGCACATTACAGTGCACATAGTCATGTCACTGACTGTCCTCAGAGGAGCTCACACTCTAATCCTACCATAGTCATAGTCTAATGTCCTACCATATTATTATTATGTATTTATATAGCACTGACATCTCCTGCAGCACATTACAGAGTACATAGTCATGTCACTGACTGTCCTCAGAGGAGCTCACACTCTAATCCTACCATAGTCATAGTGTAATGTCCTACCATATTATTATTATGTATTTATATAGCACTGACATCTCCTGCAGCACATTACAGAGTACATAGTCATGTCACTGACTGTCCTCAGAGGAGCTCACACTCTAATCCTACCATAGTCATAGTCTAATGTCCTACCATATTATTATTATGTATTTATATAGCACTGACATCTTCTGCAGCACATTACAGAGTACATAGTCATGTCACTGACTGTCCTCAGAGGAGCTCACACTCTAATCCTACCATAGTCATAGTCTAATGTCCTACCATATTATTATTATGTATTTATATAGCACTGACATCTTCTGCAGCACATTACAGAGTACATAGTCATGTCACTGACTGTCCTCAGCGGAGCTCACAATCTAATCCTGCCACAGTCATAGTGTAATGTCCTACCATATTATTATTATGTATTTATATAGCACTGACATCTCCTGCAGCACATTACAGAGTACATAGTCATGTCACTGACTGTCCTCAGAGGAGCTCACACTCTAATCCTACCATAGTCATAGTCTAATGTCCTACCATGTTATTATTATGTATTTATATAGCACTGACATCTTCTGCAGCACATTACAGAGTACATAGTCATGTCACTGACTGTCCTCAGAGGAGCTCACACTCTAATCCCACCATAGCATAGTCTAATGTCCTACCATATTATTATTATTATGTATTTATATCGCACTGACATCTTCTGCAGCACATTACAGAGTACATAGCCATGTCACTAACTGTCCTCACCAGTACATGCACATAAGAGACCACTTTTCACCAGTAAATGCACATAATAAGAGACCGCTTTTCACCAGCTGAGCTGACATACAGTATGTAATATGTGGCACATCCTTTCATGTCTGTGCAGGAAAGTGAATGGGGCATCTCACAGCATCTCGCGTAAGCAATGATAATCTAATAGAAATAGTAATTTTTGCCCAGAATATTTATTTTAACACAAAATATATAATAAAACACAAAAATTGCAACTGTCTTTAACACGCTGATTTGGGACTGCAGAAGCAGGGATGAGCACAGGTGCTGCCAGTAACTCTGCAGTAGCGCCCCCCTGTGCATCTCTCTCCTGCCCTCAGCGTCACCAGCTAGCCGTACGTACCGGGCGCGCAGATTCCGCCGTGCTCCGAGCCTTCCGTTCCCAAACGTACAAGTGACTGTATGACGTAATAGCGTCCTCTGCGTTGCCGGGCAACTGGTATTCCTTGGACGGAAATAATAGGAGGCGAGGCGAAACTTTTCACTTTCATCAGATAGGCGGCACCGTCCTCCAATAAGATGGCAGCTGGTGTGAATGACGGGGCGTGTTAGGGAAGTACGAGAGTACCTGGGATAGTGAGCTCAGAAGCCTGGTGTGCGAGCCGATATAGCCGCCTCGGACCAGATTAATGCAATGATCGCCAGTATCTTCCATCACTAACGGTTGTGGTGTAGTCGCCCTTTCGCGCAGCGCTGGCGGACGGGTGGCGGCAAGTGGCAAAAGGCATAAAACCGGACATATTAATTGTCCGGTTTAACATGCCTTTTTGGACAGGACACAGCGGCCAAAAACCGGACTGTCCGGTCTAAAACCGGACACCTGGCAACCCTAGGAACATTACTTACAGCTTGGAATATAGTCATCAGAACATTCACTTCCTGGATCTGCACATTGATAGGGAAGGAGATATGTTGGGTGTCCAGGTTGTTCGAGTTGTGGCTGGGGAGGGCTCAACTGTGGCATCACAACTGCTGCTGCCATAGGTGTCTGCCTACCTGACTTGTCAGCACAAATGTGTTATCCTGCTGTCATGCTGGGGTGTCCAGGCTTAAAACTGTGCTGTCCGGGTTGTGGTGAGGACCTACCTGCGGCTTCCTGACCCCTGCCTGGAACCTCCACCTGTCATAGCTTTATTTTATTCATCCTGTGTTACCACTGCCAGGTCCCACAACCTACTATGCTGCCACCAACTAGAGTTGGGCCGAACGATTCGCCTGCGAACGGTTCCATGCGAACTTCCGTGGTTCGCGTTCGCGTCCCGCAGGTGAAGTTTTGCGGAAGTTCGGTTCGCCCCATAATGCACCATGAGGGTCAACTTTGACCCTCTACATCACAGTCAGCAGGCCCAGTGTAGCCAATTAGGCTACACTAGCCCCTGGAGCCACTCCCCCCCCCTAATAAAAGGCAGGCAGCGGCGGCCATTACGGTCACTCGTGTGCCTGCGTTAGTGAGAGTAGGGCGAGCTGCTGCAGACTGTCTCTCATAGGGAAAGATTAGTTAGGCTTAGCTTGTTCCTGGCTGCATACCTGTTCTGTGAACCCACCACTGCATACCTGTTCTGTGAACCCACCACTGCATACCTGTTCTGTGAACCCACCATTGCATACCTGTACTGTGAACCCACCACTGCATACCTGTTCTGTGAACCCACCACTGCATACCTGTACTGTGAACCCACCACTGCATACCTGTTCAGTGAACCCACCACTGCATACCTGTTCTGTGAACCCACCACTGCATACCTGTACTGTGAACCTGCCACTGCATACCTGTTCAGTGATCCTGCCACTGCATACCTGTTCTGTGAACCACCACTGCATACCTGTTCTGTGAACCCACCACTGCATACCTGTTCAGTGAACCCACCACTGCATACCTGTTCACTGAACCCACCACTGCATACCTGTTCAGTGAACCACCACTGCATACCTGTTCTGTGAACCCACCACTGCATACCTGTTCAGTGAACCCACCACTGCATACCTGTTCAGTGAACCCACCACTGCATACCTGTTCAGTGAACCTGCCACTGCATACCTGTACTGTTCAGTGAACCCGCCACTGCATACCTGTACTGTTCAGTGAACCCGCCACTGTATACCTGTTCTGTTCAGTGAACCTGCCACTGTATACCTGTTCTGTTCAGTGAACCCACCACTGTATACCTGTTCATTGAACCTGCCACTGCATACCAGTTCTGTTCAGTGAACCCGCCACTGTATTCCTGTTCAGTGAACCTGCCACTGCATACCTGTTCAGTGAACCCACCACTGCATACCTGTTCAGTGAACCCACCACTGCATACCTGTTCAGTGAACCTGCCACTGCATACCTGTTCTGTTCTGTGAACCTGCCACTGTATACCTGTTCTGTTCAGTGAACCTGCCACTGTATACCTGTTCTGTGAACCTGCCACTGCATACCTGTTCTGTGAACCCACCACTGCATACCTGTTCTGTTCAGTGAACCCGCCACTGCATACCTGTTCTGTTCAGTGAACCTGCCACTGTATACCTGTTCTGTTCAGTGAACCCGCCACTGTATACCTGTTCAGTTAACCCGCCACTGCATACCTGTTGTGTTCAGTGAACCCACCACTGCATACCTGTTCTGTTCAGTGAACCCGCCACTGCATAACTGTTCTGTTCAGTGAACCTGCCACTGTATACCTGTTCTGTTCAGTGAACCCGCCACTGTATACCTGTTCAGTTAACCCGCCACTGCATACCTGTTGTGTTCAGTGAACCCGCCACTGTATACCTGTTCTGTTCAGTGAACCTGCCACTGTATACCTGTTCTGTTCAGTGAACCCGCCACTGCATACCTGTTCTGTTCAGTGAACCTGCCACTGTATACCTGTTCTGTTCAGTGAACCCGCCACTGTATACCTGTTCAGTTAACCCGCCACTGCATACCTGTTGTGTTCAGTGAACCCGCCACTGTATACCTGTTCTGTTCAGTGAACCCGCCACTGCATACCTGTACTGTTCAGTGAACCCACCACTGCATACCTGTTCAGTGAACCCGCCACTGTATACCTGTTCAGTGAACCTGCCACTGCATACCTGTTCTGTGAACCCGCCACTGCATACCTGTTGTGTTCAGTGAACCCGCCACTGCATACCTGTTCAGTGAACCCGCCACTGCATACCTGTTCTGTTCAGTGAACCCGCCACTGCATACCTGTTCTGTTCAGTGAACCCACCGCATCAGTGCGCATACCTGTGCAGTTAAGTGAACCCACCTACCTACGTGAGTGCACGCAGTGTGATATACCACTCCGTGCATACCCGATATGGACAAAACAGGTAGAGGAAGAGGTAGTGCCAGAGCCAGAGGAAGGCCACCCGGCAGGTCTGTGCGAGGTCGTGTAAATGTAATTTCGTGTGGACCTGGCCCACAGTACAGTGCTCAGAAGAAGGCACGTCCCATCACCTCCCAAGATTGTCAGGACGTGGTTGAGTATTTAGCGACACAGAACACCTCATCTTGCTCAGCCACCAGCGCTACTACTAGCACCACTTCCGCTGCATTTGACACTTCACAAGAATTATTTAGTGGTGAAATCACTGATGCACAGCCATTGTTATTACAGCCAGATGAATTTTCACCAGCTCATATGTCTGAGTTACGCGACAACACTATGGATGTAACGCGTGAGGAGGAGGAAGGACCTACTGATGGTGCATGTTTGGATTTTTCTGAGGCAAGCGAAGCTGGGCAGGATGATTACGATGATGACGATGATACGGATCCTCTGTATGTTCCCAATAGAGGAGATGAGGAGGGGGACAGTTCAGAGGGGGAGTCAGAGAGTAGTAGGAGGAGAGAAGTTGCTGAAAGAAGCTGGGGCAGCTCTTCGTCAGAAACAGCTGGTGGCAGTGTCCGGCACCATGTATTGCCACCTATGTACAGCCAGCCAACTTGCCCTTCAGCATCAGCTGCTGAGGTCCCCATAGTGCCCACTGCCCACATCCCAGGGTGGCTCAGCAGTGTGGAAATTTTTTAATGTGTGTGCCTCAGATCGGAGCAAAGCCATCTGTTCGCTCTGCCAACAAAAATTGAGCCGTGGAAAGGCCAACACTCACGTAGGGACAAGTGCCTTACGAAGGCACCTGGAGAAAAGGCACAAACAGCAATGGGATGGCCACCTGAGCAAAAGCAGCAGCAGCACACAAAAGAAAAGTCACCCTCCTTCTCCTCTTCCTCCTCCATCAGGTGCATCATCTGCTTCTGCCGCTTTCTCCCTTCCACCTTCACAGGCACCCTCCTCCACTCAGCCTCTGCCCTTGAGCGGTTCCTGCTCCTCTGCCCACAGCAGCAGTCAGGTGTCCGTGAAGGAAATGTTTGAGTGGAAGAAGCCAATTTCGGCCAGTCACCCCCTTGCCAGGCGTCTGACAGCTGGCGTGGCGGAACTGTTAGCTCGGCAGCTGTTACCATACCGGCTGGTGGACTCTGAGGCCTTCCGTAAATTTGTGGCCATCGGGACACCGCAGTGGAAGATGCCAGGCCGCACTTATTTTTCGAGAAAGGCCATACCCCAACTGCACCGTGAAGTTGAGAGGCAAGTGGTGTCATCTCTTGCGAAGAGCGTTGGGTCAAGGGTACACCTGACCACTGATGCCTGGTCTGCCAAGCACGGGCAGGGCCGCTACATTACCTACACAGCCCATTGGGTGAACCTGGTGGTGAACGATGGCAAGCAGAAAGCGGCGGACCAAATTGTGACACCTCCACGGCTTGCAGGCAGGCCTCCTGCCACCTCCTCTCCTCCTGCTACATGCTCTTCGCTGTCCTCCTCCTCCTCCTTGGCTGAGTGGCAGTTCTCCTCTCCAGCTACACAGCCCCAGCTCCGCAGGGCCTATGCTGCATGCCAGGTACGACGGTGTCACGCCATCTTAGACATGGCTTGCCTGAAAGCGGAGAGTCACACTGGAGCAGCTCTCCTGGCTGCTCTTAAGAAACAGGTGGATGAGTGGCTGACCCCGCACCACCTGGAGATAGGCAACGTGGTGTGCGACAACGGCAGCAATCTGCTTGCCGCTTTGCATATGGGGAAGCTGACACACATACCCTGCATGGCACATGTCATGAATCTAGTGGTTCAAAGATTTGTGGCAAAGTACCCTGGCTTAGCGAATGTCCTGAAGCAGGCCAGGAAGTTCTGTGGGCACTTGAGGCGGTCTTACACAGCCATGGCACGCTTTGCGGAAATTCAGCGGAAAAACAACTTGCAGGTGAGACGCCTGATTTGCGATAGCCCGACTCGCTGGAATTCGACCCTGCTCATGTTCTCCCGCCTGCTAGAACAGAAGAAAGCCGTCACCCACTACCTCTACAACTACAGTAGAATGAAACAGTCTGGGAAAATGGGGATGTTCTGGCCCGACAGCTGGACACTGATGAGAAATGCATGCAGGCTCATGCGGCCGTTTGAGGAGGTGACCAACCTGGTGAGCCGCAGTGAAGGCACCATCAGCGACTTAATTCCCTACGCTTACTTCTTGGAGCGTGCTGTGCGTAGAGTGGCGGATGAAGCTGCGAATGAGCGTGACCAGGAACCGTTACGGCAGGAACAGGCATGGGACCAATTTTCATCAGACTCAGCTGTTTCCTCAACACCTGCGGCAGCACAGAGGGGGGAGGAGGAGGAAGAAGAGAAGTCGTGTGCAGAAGACGAGTCAGACTCAGCGGATGATGAGCAAGGTGTTTCTTTGGGGGAGGAGGAGGAGACGGTGGCAGGAGAACACCCGCAGCAGGCGTCGCAGGGGGCTTGTGCTGCTCAACCTTCCCGTGGTATTGTTCGCGGCTGGGGGGAGGAGGTTGACTTACATGACGTCACTGAGGAAGAGCAAGAGGAGATGCATGGTACATCTGGATCCGACTTTGTGCAGATGTCGTCTTTTATGCTGTCCTGCCTGTTGAGGGACCCCGTATAAAAAACCTCAACGGGAATGAGCTGTACTGGGTGGCCACACTACTAGACCCTCGGTACAGGCACAAAGTGGCGGACCTGTTACCAACTCACCTGAAGGTGGAAAGGATGCAGCACATGCAGAACAAGCTGTCAACTATGCTTTACAATGCCTTTAAGGGTGATGTGACAGCACAACGCCAGCAAGGTACCACTGCCACTAATCCTCCTCCCGTGTCCACGCAGTCAAAGACAGGACGCTCCAGCGATCTCATGGTGATGTCGGACATGCGGACGTTCTTTAGTCCAACGCCTCGCCGTAGCCCTTCCGGATCCACCCTCCACCAACGCCTGGAACGGCAGGTAGCCGACTACCTGGCCTTAAGTGTGGATGTAGACACTGCTGTGAACAGCGATGAGGAACCCTTGAACTACTGGGTGCGCAGGCTTGACCTGTGGCCAGAGCTGTCCCAATTTGCCATCCAGCTTCTCTCCTGCCCTGCCGCAAGCGTCCTGTCAGAAAGGACCTTCAGCGCAGCTGGAGGCATTGTCACTGAGAAGGGAAGTCGTCTAAGTCACAAAACTGTTAAGTACCTCACCTTTATCAAAATGAATGAGGCATGGATCCCTGAGGGCTGCTGCCCGCCCCAAGACTAAGTCAGTCCCCGCACACACAGCATCTCTGCCTGCATGCCGTGTGACTGGCTGCCTGGCCTGCCCCAAGAAGACTAAGTCGCTCCCAGTCCCTCCACACAGCATGTCTGCCTGCAGGCCGCTTGACTACCTTCTCCGCCACCACCAACAGGGTCCGGGACTCCAGGCGGATTGCTGATTTTTTTAGGCCGCTGCTAGCAGCGGCCGCTGTAATAATTTTTCTGGTGCGTGTACATGACTGCCTAATTTTTCTGGCTGCACTGCGGGAAGCTGCAACAACAAAAGAAAAGGCATGTACATGCGCCCATTCCCCTTCGTGATCATTACCTTGCCGTGGTGAAGGGGCTTGCGTATCACAATAAAGCAATGACCGGCGCCTAGATGAGTGTCTCGGGGGCACACCCTCGATAATAAGGTCGTTGCCTCATTGTGGTCAGACCAAATTTGATCAGCTGGATAGTCACTATTCTGTCATTCAGCTACATCAGCCAGGCGACCATATGGGCTGTAAAGCCACCAAAACCTGCACTCTCGCCATGGTGCGCACCAGTCCAGCACGGCCGTCACTACACAAACAGCTGTTTGCGGTGCGTTACACGGTGAGTTTGGTGTGTCAGTGTGAAGCAGTACCTTAATTACACTACCTGATTGATGTATACACATGCAAGATGTTTGAAAGCACTTTAGGCCTGTCATTTAGCATTCAATGTGATTTATGCCCTTAAAACGCTGCTTTGCGTAAAATCCAGATTTTTCCCGGGGACTTTTGGCATGTATCCCACTCCTCCACCTGGGGGTCCAGGTGTTAGACCCCTTGAAACATCTTTTCCATCACTTTTGTGGCCAGCATAATTTTTTTTTTTTTAAAGTTCGCATCCCCATTGAAGTCTATGGCGGTTAGCGAACTTTTACGCGAACCGAACCTTATGCGGAAGTTTGCGAACCCGGTTCGCGAACCTAAAATCGGAGGTTCGGCCCCACTCTACCACCAACTACTGTTGGGGTGTCTGGGTTGAAAACTGTGCTGTCCGAGTTATTGCAAGGGCCCACCTGCGACTCCACTACCACTGCCTGGTACCTCCTGCTGTTATAATTTTATGTTATCATTGATGTGGTTCCAACGCCATGTTCCACGGCCTACTCTGCTGCCACCAATTCCTCCTCCTGTTGCTGTCATAATTTTGTTTAATCATCGCTTTGGCCCCCATAGCTGTGGTCCCACCTACAGGTTCCTCAGCCTACGCTGCTTCCACCAATTGCTGCTGATGTCATAATGTTATGTTATTATTGCTGTGGTACCATGGCCTACTCTGCCGCCACCAATTCCCCCTCCTGTTGCTGTTATAATTTTTTTGTCCGGGCTGGAAACTGTGCTGTCCGGGTTGTGGCGAGATTCCAACTGCAGCTTCACGACTGCTGCCTGGAACCTCCTGCTGTCATCATTTTATTTTATTATTGCTGTGTTACCACCACCAGGGTCCACGGCGTACTCTGCTGCCACCAATTCCTCCTGCTACTGCTGTTATAATTTAGTTTAATTATTGCTGTGGTACCACCGCCTGGTTGTATAGCCTATTTGGTCATAATGTTAAATAATGATAGTGGTTTCTAGGTTACATAGTTACATAGTTATTTTGGTTGAAAAAAGACATACGTCCATCGAGTTCAACCAGTATAAAGTACAACACCAGCCTGCTCCCTCACATATCCCTGTTGATCCAGAGGAAGGCGAAAAAAAACCTTACAAGGCATGGTCCAATTAGCCCCAAAAGGGAAAAATTCCTTCCCGACTCCAGATGGCAATCAGATAAAATCCCTGGATCAACATCATTAGGCATTACCTAGTAATTGTAGCCATGGAAGTCTTTCAACGCAAGGAAAGCATCTAAGCCCCCTTTAAATGCAGGTATAGAGTTTGCCATAACGACTTCCTGTGGCAATGCATTCCACATCTTAATCACTCTAACTGTAAAGAACCCTTTCCTAAATAAATGGCTAAAACGTTTTTCCTCCATGCGCAGATCATGTCCTCTAGTCCTTTGAGAAGGCCTAGGGACAAAAAGCTCATCCGCCAAGCTATTATATTGCCCTCTGATGTATTTATACATGTTAATTAGATCCCCTCTAAGGCGTCTTTTCTCTAGACTAAATAAACCCAGTTTATCTAACCTTTCTTGATAAGTGAGACCTTCCATCCCACGTATCAATTTTGTAGCTTGTCTCTGCACCTGCTCTAAAACTGCAATATCTTTCCTGTAATGTGGTGCCCAGAACTGAATTCCATATTCCAGATGTGGCCTTACTAGAGAGTTAAACAGGGGCAATATTATGCTAGCATCTCGAGTTTTTATTTCCCTTTTAATGCATCCCAAAATTTTGTTAGCTTTAGCTGCAGCTGCTTGGCATTGAGTATGATTATTTAACTTGTTGTCGATGAGTACTCCTAAGTCCTTCTCCAAGTTTGATGTCCCCAACTGTATCCCATTTATTTTGTATGATGCTAGTCCATTAGTACGTCCAAAATGCATGACTTTACATTTGTCAACGTTGAATTTCATCTGCCATGTATGTGCCCATATAGCCATCCTATCCAGATCCTGTTGGTTGAAAACTGTATTGTCTGGGTTATGGCAAGGACCCAATTGCAGCTTCACAACCGCTGCTTGAACCCTTCAGGTGTTCTAATTTTATCTTATTACTGCTGTGGTAGCACCACTATTGTCCACGGCCTACTCTGCTGCCACCAGTTTCCTTCTGCTGCTGTCATGATTTTATGTTACTGCTGTGGTAACACTGCCAACTTCCACGGCCTACTCTGCTGCCACCAATTCCTCCTCCAGCTGCTTTTATCATTTATTTTAATTATTACTGTGGTACCACCGCCAGGTTCCACAGCCTATTCTGCTGCAATCTATTCCTCCTGCTGTTGTCATAACTGTATTTAATTAATGATAGGGGTGTCCAGGTTGAAAACTGTGTTGTCTGGTGTGACGCATTCAGTATGTCGTAACAAACATGTCATATGGAATGCATCATAAGCCACACACATATTTCCATTAGAAATTTCCCAAACGGGTCGCATGTGAACTTGTTCGAGCGAACAATGCGGGATCGCATTCGCATCAAATCGTGAACTTTATGCGAGTTCGACCCGCCCCCTATACTACATTATTGGGCTAAACTTTGACCCTCTACATCACAGTCAGCAGACACATGGCAGCCAATCAGGCTGCACTCCCTCCTGGAGCCCTCCTCCCCCCTTTATATAAGGCAGCAGCGTTGGCCATCTTCTCACTCTGTCTGCTGCTGTATTAGTGAGAGAAACAAAAATTTGCTTTCCTAAAACAGAAAGAATTTGCGATAATTCAGGTTGGAGTGAGCTCGAGATGTCTCCCAGAGCACCACTGCTGAATATATGCAAATTAACCATTGTACCCTTAGAAGCTAAACACACCTCCAGGACCGCTGGATTGCAATGATGTGTCAGCTTGTTAAATTGTACAGAGCCATAATAATCAAACATGCATACAGACTGTTTCGGATTGTTTGATCCTCATCAGTGCATGGCATGGATTAATTTGGCTCTATGGAGTAGGGCTTGTAAACCGAGAGGTACAGACTAACCAGCAAGCTCATGGTTTTTCTTAACATCTTAGTAAGGGGGCTTTTAGGACCATTGTAGTCCCTTACACACTCCAATGAGTTCTGGGTCACCATGAGCTTGCTGGTTAGTCTGTACCTCTTAGTGAGAGAAGGGAGAGACATTGGAGAGATAGGGAAAGCCATAGTTAGGAGGTCTCTTAGCTTGCTCCTTGCTGATATTTGTTGATGAAAAGCACCACAAAAAATGTGTGTGTGTGCATGTGTGGCCCACTGACACTGCATATACAGCCCTGTGTCGCAGCTGGCCCTTGCTAATTGCTATACTGTGCCAGGCCCAGCACATTCAGTGTCTAGTGTGACTGCTGCACATTGTATTATAATACCAGTCACTGCATACCTTTCACAGCATCTATGTGACCGCACACTGTTTTATATACCAGTCACTGCATACCTTTCCCTTCACCTGTGTGACTGCACGCTGTTTTATATACCAGTCACTGCATACCTTTCCCTGCACCTGTGTGACCGCACGCTGTTTTATATACCAGTCACTGCATACCTTTCCCTGCACCTGTGTGACCGCACGCTGTTTTATATACCAGTCATACATACCTTTCCCTGCACCTGTGTGACCGCATGCTGTTTTAGATACCAGCAGTCACTGCAACCTTTTCACTGCACCTGTGTGACTGCACATTGTTATACCCGCAGTCACTGAATACCTTTCCCAGCACCTGTGTGACTGCACATTGCATTATACCAGTCAGTGCATACCTTTGACTTGAATGGATGGCAGACTTGCCCTCCATAACAGATTCTCTTTACAGAATTTCAAGTGTATTTGTCTCATCATTATACAGCAGTCACTGTATACCTTTTACTGCATCTGTGTGACTGCACATTGTATTATACCAGCAGTCAGTGTATAGCTTTCACTGCATCTGTGTGACTGCACATTGTATTATACCAGCAGTCAGTGTATAGCTTTCACTGCATCTGTGTGACTGCACATTGTATTATACCAGCAGTCAGTGTATAGCTTTCACTGCATCTGTGTGACTGCACATTGTATTAGTCAAGTCAGTGCATACCTTTCACTTCATCCCCCAATATGGACAAAACAACAGGCAGAGGCAGAGCCAAAGGCAGGCCACCCAGCAGGTCTGTTTGAGGTCGTGTTGTTGTGATTTCGTGCAGCCCTCGACCAAAGTACAGTGTTCAGAAGAAGGCACTTGCCATTAACTCTTAAGATTGTCAGGACGTAGTTGACTATTTAACACAGAACACCTCATCTTCCGCACGGAAGCATGACATATCTTCCTCCTCCTGCTCTGATTCTGGCACCCCACTTACTACTCAGTTGGCAGCCATCACCAAAGTGCCATCATCACAGGGCCCTGCGGTGTGGAAAATGTTTTGTGTGTCTGCTTCAGATGAGAGCGATGCCATCTGTACTCTCTGCCACCAAAAATTGAGCCGTGGAAAGACCAAGACCCGCGTAGGGACAACTACCTTACGAAGGCACATGATGACAAACCACAAACTGCAATGGGATGACCACCTGAGGAAAAGCAGCACACAAAAGCAAAGCCACACACCGCAGTGTAAGATACCAGGCCACAATTATTTCTCAAAAAAGGCAATACCTAAACTGTACTGTGATGTTGAAAGGCAAGTGGTGACATCTCAGGCACACAGCGTTGGGTCAAGGGTCCATCTGAGCACGGATGCCTGGTCTGCAAAGCACGCTCAGGCCTGCCCAAAGACTAAGGCCCCGTTCAGACTGCAGAACGCAGACCGCAACGCATGCGGACCGCAACGCGTACGAACGCACGCCATCCGCGTTCGTATACATTGCGTGGCTGATCCCATCACTGAAAAGTGAATGGGACAGCCATGCGTTTTTACAAAAAATGCGTGCAGCATGCGTTTCCGGACCGCACAGGTCCGGAACGCATGCAGTGTGAACATCAGACATTGCACTCTATGCAATGTCTGATGTCGTGCGTGTCGGCCACCTGCACGCGTTTCCAAAACGCGGCTGGAAACGCGTGCAGTGTGAACGGGGCCTAAGTCGCTCCTCACACAGCATCTCCGCCTGCAGGCCGCTTGACTGCCTTCTCCGCCACCACCAACAGGGTCCAGGACTCCAGGCGGATTCCTGAATTTTTAAGGCCACTGCTAGCAATAATACTTTTTCTGGTGCATGTACATGCCTGCCGCGAACCCGCGTATTGTGGTTTACGAACCTCGAAAGCGAACTTACGCCCCCCTCCCCCCCCCCTTGTTAAACTTTGTAACATAGAGAATTCATATTTCTCCATATTTCATGGGATTTCTAGCCTTCAAAAAAAAGCTAGCCCAACAATCTTTTCCAAAGTTTCCGGGAAGTTCCCACTCAAACCGGAAATTCCCATGCTGAGATATAATGGTTCTCAGGTATACTTTATCGTTTCATAATCACATCTCATATCTGTGGACTCGTGGTACTCCGCTGAATGCAGGTGTGCAGTATATTTTTTGGTAGGACTCACGAGCGTGAAAAAATTGTGTTCTGGCAGGCCCCTGCTAAAATGGCGCTATCCCGCGGCTAAACGCGGGTCCCTTCACCCCCAAACCCACCCCCGCAAAACTTGGTCGCAAAGTTGGTCGCAGATTTTCTCTTCCTGGAGGCAGGGCTAACGGCTGCAGCCCTGCCTCTAGTCGCGTCTATTAGACGCGCATCGCCGCCTCTCCCTGGCCCCTCTCAGTGAAGGAAGACTGAGAGGGGTGGGGGAGAGGCGGAGATACGCGCTGATAGACGCGCGTGGGGCAGGGCTGCGGCGGTTAGCCCTGCCCCAATGCGGAAGCGCTCCCCCGCTGCACAGACGGGGATTTGGGGGTGAAGGGACCCCCGTTAAGCAGCGGGATAGCGGCGGTTTAGCAAGGGGAACACGTGCCCCTGCTATCTATGAGGTCTGAAGCGAGATTTATTCTCGCTTCAGACTCTCTTTAAAAAACCCTGGAAATCTGGCGTTTTTAGCACGTACGGGAGCTTTGCTATTAACCGTTAAAAGTCGGCGGCCATTGACTTCAATGAAAAAAATCCAAACGCAAACTTTTGACAGAAAAGCTTGCAGTAAACGTGAACAGCGAACAGCCCGAGTTCGATGGGAGATGTCCGCCAGCCAACTGTTTGGGCCATCACTATTCTGTAAGAGGGTTGGACTTTCTCCTCCTTCAAGGTGTGCCTCCTCTCTTATGTCAGCCCCTCCCTTTAGGAAGAAGTCTTTAAAGAGACACTGAAGCGAAAAAAAAACTATGATATTATGATTTGTATGTGTAGTACAGCTAAGAAAAAAAACATTAAGATCAGATACATCAGTCTAATTGTTTCCAGTACAGGAAGAGTTGAGAAACTCCAGTTGTTATCTCTATGCAAAAAAGCTATTAAGCTCTCCGACTAAGTTAGTCGTGGAGAGGGCTGTTATCTGACTTTTATTATCTCAACTGTTCCTGGACTATTTACTTTTCCTCTGCTAGAGGAGAGGTCATTACTTCACAGACTGCTCTGAAAGAATCATTTTGAATGCTGAGTGTTGTGTAATCTGCACATATTATAGAATGATACAATGTTAGAAAAAACACTATATACCTGAAAATAAAAGTATGAGAATATTTTCTTTGCTGCTAATCTTCTAGTAATTATTCATAGTACACAACCAATTCATTATATCATATTTTTTTTTTCGCTTCAGTGTCTCTTTAAGAGTTTGTTACACTGAGATCTGGTGGTCCATTGTCCTTCCATCATCTGTTGTCAAATTCCATCAATCCACAGACCAGCAGGACACTGACTAAAATCCAATACTTTGGATTATTTCAGCACAAGACTTTATTAGCGCTTACTTACTCCAACACAGTATTTTGAACTTTCAGATATTCTACTCATTTCTCATCTCTTACTTAATCTATCCAACAAATCTATTAATCTGCCAGATACATTTATTTGCCGGCTCCAATGTATATTTGTGTGTATAGTTTTTATAATAAAATTAACAATTGAATTGTTCCAGTTTTGCCCTTGTTACATGATTATTTTGATCCATGCTGAAACTCTCTGTCCTCAGTAGAAACACACTACCGCCTTGTCTGATCTCTGATCCATGCTGGAACTCTCTGTCCTCAGAGGCGACACTACCGCATTGTCTAATCTCTGATCCATGCTGGAACTCTCTGTCCTCAGAAGAGACACACTACCGCCTTGTCTGATCTCTGATCAATGCTGGAACTCTCTGTCCTCAGAGGAGACACTACCGCATTGTCTGATCTCTGATCCATGCTGGAACTCTCTGTCCTCAGAAGAGACACACTACCACCTTGTCTTATCTCTGATCCATGCTGGAACTCTCTGTCCTCAGAAGAGACACACTACTGCCTTGTCTTATCTCTGATCCATGCTAGACCTCGCTGTCCTCAGAAGAGACACACTACCGCGTTGTCTGATCTCTGATCCATGCTAGAGCTCTCTGTCCTCAGAAGAGACACACTACCGCCTTGTCTGATCTCTGATCAATGCTGGAACTCTCTGTCCTCAGAAGAGACACACTACTGTTTTGTCTGATCTTTGATCCAAGCTAGAGCTCTCTGTCCTCAGAAGAGACGCACTACCGCATTGTCTGATCTCTGATTCATGCTAGAATTCTCTGTCCTCAGAAGAGACACTACCGCATTGTCTGATCTCTGATCCATGCTAGAACTCTCTGTCCTCAGAAGAGACACACTACCGCATTGTCTGATCTCTGATCCATGCTGGAACTCTGTCCTCAGAAGAGACACACTACCGCATTGTCTGGTCTCCGATCCATGCTAGACCTCTCTGTCCCCAGAAGAGACACACTACCGCATTGTCTGATCTCTGATCCATGCTAGAGCTCTCTGTCCTCAGAAGAGACACACTACCGCATTGTCTGATCTCTGATCCATGCTAGAGCTCTCTGTCCTCAGAAGAGACACACTACCGCATTGTCTGATCTCTGATCCATGCTAGAGCTCTCTGTCCTCAGAAGAGACACACTACTGCATTGTCTTATCTCTGATCCATGCTAGAATTATCTGTCCTCAGGAGAGACACTACCGCCTTGTCTGATCTCTGATCAATGCTAGAGCTCTCTGTCCTCAGAAGAGACACACTACCGCATTGTCTGATCTCTGATCCATGCTAGAGCTCTCTGTCCTCAGGAGAGACGCACTACCGCATTGTCTGATCTCTGATCCATGCTAAAACTCTCTGTCCTCAGGAGAGACGCACTACCGCATTGTCTGATCTCTGATCCATGCTAGACCTCTCTGTCCTCAGAAGAGACACACTACCACATTGTCTGATCTCTGATCCATGCTGGAACTCTCTGTCCTCAGTAGAGACACACTACTGCATTGTCTGATCTCTAATCCATGCTAGAACTCTCTGTCATCAGAAGAGACACACTACCACATTGTCTGATCTCTGATCCATGCTAGAACTCTCTGTCCTCTCAGAAGAGACACACTACCGCATTGTCTGATCTCTGATCCATGCTGGACCTCTCTGTCCTCAGAAGAGACACACTACCACATTGTCTGATCTCTGATCCATGCTAGAACTCTCTGTCCTCAGAAGAGACACACTACCACATTGTCTGATCTCTGATCCATGCTAGAACTCTCTGTCATCAGAAGAGACACACTACCACATTGTCTGATCTCTGATCCATGCTAGAACTCTCTGTCCTCTCAGAAGAGACACACTACCGCATTGTCTGATCTCTGATCCATGCTGGACCTCTCTGTCCTCAGAAGAGACACACTACCACATTGTCTGATCTCTGATCCATGCTGGAACTCTCTGTCCTCAGAAGAGACACACTACCGCATGGTCTGATCTCTGATCCATGCTAGAGCTCTCTGTCCTCAGAAGAGACACACTACTGCATTGTCTGATCTCTGATCAATGCTAGAGCTCTCTGTCCTCAGAAGAGACACACTACCGCATTGTCTGATCTCTGATCCATGCTAGACCTCTCTGTCCTCAGAAGAGACACACTACCGCATTGTCTGATCTCTGATCAATGCTAGACCTCTCTGTCCTCAGAAGAGACACACTACCGCATTGTCTGATCTCTGATCCATGCTAGAACTCTCTGTCCTCAGAAGAGACACACTACCGCATTGCCTGATCTCTGATCCATGCTAGACCTCTCTGTCCTCAGAAGAGACACACTACCGCATTGTCTGATCTCTGATCCATGCTAGACCTCTCTGTCCTCAGAAGAGACACACTACCGCATTGTCTGATCTCTGATCCATGCTAGAACTCTCTGTCCTCAGAAGAGACACACTACCGCATTGTCTGATCTCTGATCCATGCTTGAGCTCTCTGTCCTCAGAAGAGACACACTACCGCATTGTCTGATCTCTGATCCATGCTAGAGCTCTCTGTCCTCAGAAGAGACACACTACCGCATTGTCTGATCTCTGATCCATGCTAGAGCTCTCTGTCCTCAGAAGAGACACACTACCGCATTGTCTGATCTCTGATCCATGCTAGAACTCTCTGTCCTCAGAAGAGACACACTACCGCATGGTCTGATCTCTGATCCATGCTGGAACTCTCTGTCCTCAGAAGAGACACTACCGCATTGTCTGATCTCTGATCCATGCTAGAGCTCTCTGTCCTCAGAAGAGACACACTACTGCATTGTCTGATCTCTGATCAATGCTAGAGCTCTCTGTCCTCAGAAGAGACACACTACCGCATTGTCTGATCTCTGATCCATGCTAGACCTCTCTGTCCTCAGAAGAGACACACTACCGCATTGTCTGATCTCTGATCCATGCTAGACCTCTCTGTCCTCAGAAGAGACACACTACCGCATTGTCTGATCTCTGATCCATGCTAGAACTCTCTGTCCTCAGAAGAGACACACTACCGCATTGTCTGATCTCTGATCCATGCTTGAGCTCTCTGTCCTCAGAAGAGACACACTACCGCATTGTCTGATCTCTGATCCATGCTAGAGCTCTCTGTCCTCAGAAGAGACACACTACCGCATTGTCTGATCTCTGATCCATGCTAGAGCTCTCTGTCCTCAGAAGAGACACACTACCGCATTGTCTGATCTCTGATCCATGCTAGAACTCTCTGTCCTCAGAAGAGACACACTACCGCATGGTCTGATCTCTGATCCATGCTGGAACTCTCTGTCCTCAGAAGAGACACTACCGCATTGTCTGATCTCTGATCCATGCTAGAGCTCTCTGTCCTCAGAAGAGACACACTACCGCATTGTCTTCGTTATAAATTGTTGATGGCTAGTTAGGTTGCAATTAATAATTAGCTAGTTAATTGTAAATAACAGTTTTCTTCTGTTTATGAATAATTATGTGTGAGGTCTCTTTACCTCATTAAAGAGTGATAGCAGCATACTTATCTATTCATATTACCTTGATTTCCAGCGCAAAATCTATCACTTTATTTTACTAATTGTGCACCAATCTTGGGGTGTGTATTATTTGAACAGCTTAATGTGAGGAGCGCGAGCTGTGCGCACTCTACACGCTGTAGAATTTGGGGAATGGATGCAGCAATCCTCAGAGCAGGGAGGAATTTGGGGAATGGATGCAGCAATCCTTAGAGCAGGGAGGAGTTTGGGGAATGGATGCAGCAATCCTCAGAGCAGGGAGGAATTTGGGGAATGGCGGCATCAATCCTCAGAGCAGGGAGGAATTTGGGGAATGGATGCAGCAATCCTCAGAGCAGGGAGGAATTTGTGGAATGGATGCAGCAATCCTCAGAGCAGGGAGGAATTTGGGGAATGGATGCAGCAATCCTCAGAGCAGGGAGGAATTTGGGGAATGGATGCAGCAATCCTCAGAGCAGGGAGGAATTTGGGGAATGGATGCAGCAATCCTCAGAGCAGGGAGGAATTTGGGGAATGGACGCAGCAATCCTCAGAGCAGGGAGGAATTTGGGGAATGGATGCAGCAATCCTCAGAGCAGGGAGGAATTTGGGGAATGGATGCAGCAATCCTCAGAGCAGGGAGGAATTTGGGGAATAGATGCAGCAATCCTCAGAGCAGGGAGGAATTTGGGGAATGGACGCAGCAATCCTCAGAGCAGGGAGGAATTTGGGGAATGGACGCAGCAATCCTCAGAGCAGGAATGAATTTGGGGAATGGATGCAGCAATCCTCAGAGCAGGGAGGAATTTGGGGAATAGATGCAGCAATCCTCAGAGCAGGGAGGAATTTGGGGAATGGATGCAGCAATCCTCAGAGCAGGGAGGAATTTGTGGAATGGATGCAGCAATCCTCAGAGCAGGGAGGAATTTGGGGAATGGCTGCAGCAATCCTCAGAGCCGGGAGGAATTTGGGGAATGGATGCAGCAATCCTCAGAGCAGTGAGGAATTTGGGGAATGGATGCAGCAATCCTCAGAGCAGGGAGGAATTTGGGGAATGGATGCAGCAATCCTCAAAGCAGGGAGGAATTTAGGGAATGGATGCAGCAATCCTCAGAGCAGGGAGGAATTTGGGGAATGGACGCAGCAATCCTCAGAGCAGGGAGGAATTTGGGGAATGGACGCAGCAATCCTCAGAGCAGGGAGGAATTTGGGAAATGGACGCAGCAATCCTCAGAGACAGGGAGGAATTTGGGGAATGGATGCAGCAATCCTCAGAGCAGGGAGGAATTTGGGGAATGGACGCAGCAATCCTCAGAGCAGGGAGGAATTTGGGGAATGGCTGCAGCAATCCTCAGAGCAGGGAGGAATTTGGGGAATGGATGCAGCAATCCTCAGAGCAGTGAGGAATTTGGGGAATGGATGCAGCAATTCTCAGAGCAGGGAGGAATTTGGGGAATAGATGCAGCAATCCTCAGAGCAGGGAGGGATTTGGGGAATGGACGCAGCAATCCTCAGAGCAGGGAGGGATTTGGGGAATGGACGCAGCAATCCTCAGAGCAGGGAGGAATTTGGGGAATGGATGCAGCAATCCTCAGAGCAGGGAGGAATTTGGGGAATAGATGCAGCAATCCTCAGAGCAGGGAGGAATTTGGGGAATGGACGCAGCAATCCTCAGAGCAGTGAGGAATTTGGGGAATGAATGCAGCAATCCTCAGAGCAGGGAGGAATTTGGGGAATGGATGCAGCAATCCTCAGAGCAGGGAGGAATTTGGGGAATGGATGCAGCAATCCTCAGAGCAGGGAGGAATTTGGGGAATGGATGCAGCAATCCTCAGAGCAGTGAGGAATTTGGGGAATGGATGCAGCAATCCTCAGAGCAGGGAGGAATTTGGGGAATGGATGCAGCAATCCTCAGAGCAGGGAGGAATTTGGGGAATGGATGCAGCAATCCTCAGAGCAGGGAGGAATTTGGGGAATGGACGCAGCAATCCTCAGAGCAGGAAGGAATTTGGGGAATGGATGCAGCAATCCTCAGAGCAGGGAGGAATTTGGGGAATAGATGCAGCAATCCTCAGAGCAGGGAGGAATTTGGGGAATGGACGCAGCAATCCTCAGAGCAGGGAGGAATTTGGGGAATGGACACAGCAATCCTCAGAACAGGAAGGAATTTGGGGAATGGATGCAGCAATCCTCAGAGCAGGGAGGAATTTGGGGAATAGATGCAGCAATCCTCAGAGCAGGGAGGAATTTGGGGAATGGATGCAGCAATCCTCAGAGCAGGGAGGAATTTGTGGAATGGATGCAGCAATCCTCAGAGCAGGGAGGAATTTGAGGAATGGCTGCAGCAATCCTCAGAGCCGGGAGGAATTTGGGGAATGGATGCAGCAATCCTCAGAGCAGTGAGGAATTTGGGGAATGGATGCAGCAATCCTCAGAGCAGGGAGGAATTTGGGGAATGGATGCAGCAATCCTCAAAGCAGGGAGGAATTTGGGGAATGGATGCAGCAATCCTCAGAGCAGGGAGGAATTTGGGGAATGGACGCAGCAATCCTCAGAGCAGGGAGGAATTTGGGGAATGGACGCAGCAATCCTCAGAGCAGGGAGGAATTTGGGGAATGGATGCAGCAATCCTCAGAGCAGGGAGGAATTTGGGGAATGGATGCAGCAATCCTCAGAGCAGGGAGGAATTTGGGGAATGGACGCAGCAATCCTCAGAGCAGGGAGGAATTTGGGGAATGGCTGCAGCAATCCTCAGAGCAGGGAGGAATTTGGGGAATGGATGCAGCAATCCTCAGAGCAGTGAGGAATTTGGGGAATGGATGCAGCAATTCTCAGAGCAGGGAGGAATTTGGGGAATAGATGCAGCAATCCTCAGAGCAGGGAGGGATTTGGGGAATGGACGCAGCAATCCTCAGAGCAGGGAGGGATTTGGGGAATGGACGCAGCAATCCTCAGAGCAGGGAGGAATTTGGGGAATGGATGCAGCAATCCTCAGAGCATTGAGGAGTTTGGGGAACGGACGCAGCAATCCTCAGATCAGTAAGGAATTTGGGGAACGGATGCAGCAATCCTCAGAGCAGGGAGGAATTTGGGGAATGGATGCAGCAATCCTCAGAGCAGTGAGGAATTTGGGGAATGGACGCAGCAATCCTCAGAGCAGTGAGGAATTTGGGAAATGGATGCAGCAATCCTCAGAGCAGTAAGGAATTTGGGGAATGGACGCAGCAATCCTCAGAGCAGTAAGGAATTTGGGGAATGGATGCAGCAATCCTCAGAGCAGTGAGGAATTTGGGGAATGGATGCAGCAATCCTCAGAGCAGGGAGGAATTTGGGGAATGGATGCAGCAATCCTCAGAGCAGTGAGGAATTTGGGGAATGGATGCAGCAATCCTCAGAGCAGGGAGGAATTTGGGGAATGGATGCAGCAATCCTCAGAGCAGGGAGGAATTTGGGGAATGGATGCAGCAATCCTCAGAGCAGGGAGGAATTTGGGGAATGGACGCAGCAATCCTCAGAGCAGGGAGGAGTTTGGGGAATGGATGCAGCAATCCTCAGAGCAGGGAGGAATTTGGGGAATGGATGCAGCAATCCTTAGAGCAGGGAGGAATTTGGGGAATGGACGCAGCAATCCTCAGAGCAGGGAGGAATTTGGGGAATGGATGCAGCAATCCTCAGAGCAGGGAGGAATTTGGGGAATAGATGCAGCAATCCTCAGAGCAGGGAGGAATTTGGGGAATAGATGCAGCAATCCTCAGAGCAGGGAGGAATTTGGGGAATAGATGCAGCAATCCTCAGAGCAGGGAGGAATTTGGGGAATGGATGCAGCAATCCTCAGAGCGGTGAGGAATTTGGGGAATGGATGCAGCAATTCTCAGAGCAGGGAGGAATTTGGGGAATGGATGCAGCAATCCTCAGAGCAGGGAGGAATTTGGGGAATGGATGGAGCAATCCTCAGAGCAGGGAGGAGTTTGGGGAATGGATGCAGCAATCCTCAGAGCAGGGAGGAATTTGGGGAATGGATGCAGCAATCCTCAGAGCAGGGAGGAATTTGGGGAATGGATGCAGCAATCCTCAGAGCAGGGAGGAATTTGGGGAATGGACGCAGCAATCCTCAGAGCAGGGAGGAATTTGGGGAATGAATGCAGCAATCCTCAGAGCAGGGAGGAATTTGGGGAATGGATGCAGCAATCCTCAGAGCAGGGAGGAATTTGGGGAATAGATGCAGCAATCCTCAGAGCAGGGAGGAGTTTCGGGAATGGATGCAGCAATCCTCAGAGCAGTGAGGAATTTAGGGAATGGATGCAGCAATCCTCAGAGCAGGGAGGAATTTGGGGAATGGATGCAGCAATCCTCAGAGCAGGGAGGAGTTTGGGGAATGGATGCAGCAATCCTCAGAGCAGGGAGGAATTTGGGGAATGGATGCAGCAATCCTCAGAGCAGTAAGGAATTTGGGGAATGGATGCAGCAATCCTCAGAGCAGTGAGGAATTTGGGGAATGGATGCAGCAATCCTCAGAGCAGGGAGGAATTTGGGGAATGGATGCAGCAATCCTCAGAGCAGGGAGGAGTTTGGGGAATGGATGCAGCAATCCTCAGAGCAGGAAGGAATTTGGGGAATGGGTGCAGCAATCCTCAGAGCAGGGAGGAATTTGGGGAATGGATGCAGCAATCCTCAGAGCAGTAAGGAATTTGGGGAATAGACGCAGCAATCCTCAGAGCAGGGAGGAATTTGGGGAATGGACGCAGCAATCCTCAGAGCAGGGAGGAATTTGGGGAATGGCTGCAGCAATCCTCAGAGCAGGGAGGAATTTGGGGAATAGATGCAGCAATCCTCAGAGCAGGGAGGAATTTGGGGAATGGATGCAGCAATCCTCAGAGCAGGGAGGAATTTGGGGAATGGATGCAGCAATCCTCAGAGCAGGGAGGAATTTGGGGAATGGATGCAGCAATCCTCAGAGCAGGGAGGAATTTGGGGAATGGACGCAGCAATCCTCAGAGCAGGGAGGAATTTGGGGAATGAATGCAGCAATCCTCAGAGCAGGGAGGAATTTGGGGAATGGATGCAGCAATCCTCAGAGCAGGGAGGAATTTGGGGAATAGATGCAGCAATCCTCAGAGCAGGGAGGAGTTTGGGGAATGGATGCAGCAATCCTCAGAGCAGGGAGGAATTTGGGGAATGGATGCAGCAATCCTCAGAGCAGTGAGGAATTTGGGGAATGGATGCAGCAATCCTCAGAGCAGGGAGGAATTTGGGGAATGGATGCAGCAATCCTCAGAGCAGGGAGGAATTTGGGGAATGAATGCAGCAATCCTCAGAGCTGGGAGGAGTTTGGGGAATGGATGCAGCAATCCTCAGAGCAGGGAGGAATTTGGGGAATAGATGCAGCAATCCTCAGAGCATTGAGGAATTTGGGGAATGGATGCAGCAATCCTCAGAGCAGGGAGGAGTTTGGGGAATGGATGCAGCAATCCTCAGAGCAGGGAGGAATTTGGGGAATAGATGCAGCAATCCTCAGAGCAGGGAGGAATTTGGGGAATGGATGCAGCAATCCTCAGAGCAGGGAGGAATTTGGGGAATGGATGCAGCAATCCTCAGAGCAGGAGGGAATTTGGGGAACGGACGCAGCAATCCTCAGAGCAGGGAGGAATTTGGAGAATGGATGCAGCAATCCTCAGAGCAGGAGGGAATTTGGGGAATGGATGCAGCAATCCTCAGAGCTGGGAGGAGTTTGGGAAATGGATGCAGCAATCCTCAGAGCAGGGAGGAATTTGGGGAATAGATGCAGCAATCCTCAGAGCATTGAGGAATTTGGGGAATGGATGCAGCAATCCTCAGAGCAGGGAGGAGTTTGGGGAATGGATGCAGCAATCCTCAGAGCAGGGAGGAATTTGGGGAATAGATGCAGCAATCCTCAGAGCAGGGAGGAATTTGGGGAATGGATGCAGCAATCCTCAGAGCAGGGAGGAATTTGGGGAATGGATGCAGCAATCCTCAGAGCAGGAGGGAATTTGGGGAACGGACGCAGCAATCCTCAGAGCAGGGAGGAATTTGGAGAATGGATGCAGCAATCCTCAGAGCAGGAGGGAATTTGGGGAATGGATGCAGCAATCCTCAGAGCAGGAGGGAATTTGGGGAATGGACGCAGCAATCCTCAGAGCAGGGAGGGATTAGTGGAATGGATGCAGCAATCCTCAGAGCAGGAGGGAATTTGGGGAATGGACGCAGCAATGCTCAGAGCAGTGAGGAATTTGGGGAATGGACGCAGCAATCCTCAGAGCAGGGAGGGATTAGTGGAATGGATGCAGCAATCCTCAGAGCAGGGAGGGATTAGTGGAATGGATGCAGCAATCCTCAGAGCAGTGAGGAATTTGGGTAATGGACGCAGCAATCCTCAGAGAGCAGGGAGGGATTAGTGGAATGGATGCAGCAATCCTCAGAGCAGGGAGGGATTAGTGGAATGGATGCAGCAATCCTCAGAGCAGGGAGGGATTAGTGGAATGGATGCAGCAATCCTCAGAGCAGTGAGGAATTTGGGGAATGGATGCAGCAATCCTCAGAGCAGGGAGGGATTAGTGGAATGGATGCAGCAATCCTCAGAGCAGTATAAGTTATTTGCATGCTGTATCGGGCATCCATGCGGCCGACACGCCTGGTTTTGACACAAACATCAGAGAAGCAGTTGTGACAGGTCCTCTTTCATCCTGTAAGCAGCTATAATTGCATATCACACATGAGTATCTCCCTATTGTTCATGCAGCGTTTTGCAGCGGGATTGGGTGGTTGGCAGCGGTGGCGGGAGGCGGGGGAAGAGCTAATATTTGTGTTCAGCATTGGGCCGGGACATGGAATTACAGACATGGCGCCTCTATCTGCAGGAACATTGCTGGGAGATAAGGAAGAGAGGGGAACCAGTCTTGTTTAATGGCCTGACACAATGAATCAGGCGGCCTGCCTGCATCTATCAGCGCGCCGAGGGGCCACAAATGATCTGTGAAACGCTATATATTGATTACTGGTGTACTACAAGTGTCGCCTTTAATGTTCACTCTCTACGGAGACGCGGCAAGGACAGATGGCACCTTAACTCTCCCGTGATAGATTTTAATGGTGAAATATTGATTTCTATCTAGCCAAGGCCTGCGCCTGGGCCAGAGTCATTTGTTGGCGAGTAGCGGACACACGAGCTGCGTCTGATCATCAATCACCACTGGCAGCGCAGGTGAGAGTCTCAGCACAGGCACCTTGCATCCCAACGAGGAGCTGAGAGCCCAGAGACAGGTGGCCAAGCGCAGGAGAGACCGCGAGAGAGACCGCGAGAGAGAGACTGCAGGAGAGACCGCGAGAGAGAGACAGCAGGAGAGACCGCGAGAGAGACAGCAGGAGAGACCGAGAGAGAGAGACTGCAGGAGAGACCGCGCGAGAGAGACTGCAGGAGAGACCGCGCGAGAGAGACAGCAGGAGAGACCGCGCGAGAGAGACAGCAGGAGAGACCGCGCGAGAGAGACTGCAGGAGAGACCGCGCGAGAGAGACTGCAGGAGAGACCGCGCGAGAGAGACTGCAGGAGAGACCGCGCGAGAGAGACAGCAGGAGAGACCGCGAGAGAGAGACTGCAGGAGAGACCGCGAGAGAGACAGCAGGAGAGACCGCGAGAGAGAGACTGCAGGAGAGACCGCGCGAGAGAGACAGCAGGAGAGACCGCGCGAGAGAGACAGCAGGAGAGACCGCGAGAGAGAGACTGCAGGAGAGACCGCGAGAGAGACAGCGAGAGAGAGACCGCGAGAGAGAGACTGCAGGAGAGACCGCGCGAGAGAGACAGCAGGAGAGACCGCGCGAGAGAGACAGCAGGAGAGACCGCGCGAGAGAGACTGCAGGAGAGACCGCGAGAGAGACAGCAGGAGAGACCGCGAGAGAGAGACTGCAGGAGAGACCGCGAGAGAGACAGCAGGAGAGACCGTGAGAGAGACAGCAGGAGAGACCGCGAGAGAGAGACTGCAGGAGAGACAGGTGGCCAAACGCAGGAGAGACTGCGAGAGAGACAGCAGGAGAGACCGCAAGAGAGAGACCGCAGGAGAGACAGGTGGCCAAACGCAGGAGAGACCGCGAGAGAGACAGCAGGAGAGACAGGTGGCCAAACGCAGGAGAGACCGCGAGAGAGAGACCACAGGAGAGACCGTGAGAGAGACAGCAGGAGAGACAGGTGGCCAAACGCAGGAGAGACCGCGAGAGAGACCGCAGGGGAGACTGCAAGAGAGACCGCAAGAGAGACCATAGGAGAGACGAGAGACAGCAGGAGAGACAGGTGGCCAAACGCAAGAGAGACCGCAAGAGAGACCATAGGAGAGACGAGAGACAGCAGGAGAGACAGGTGGCCAAACGCAGGAGAGACCGCGAGAGAGAGACCACAGGAGAGACGAGAGACAGCAGGAGAGACAGGTGGCCAAACGCAGGAGAGACCGCAAGAGAGACTGCAGGAGAGACCGCGAGAGAGAGACAGCAGGAGAGACAGTTGACCAAACGCAGGAGAGACCGCGAGAGAGAGACAGCAGGAGAGACAGTTGACCAAACGCAGGAGAGACAGGTGGCCAAACGCAGGAGAGACCGCGAGAGAGACTGCAGGAGAGACAGGTGGCCAAACGCAGGAGAGACCACGAGAGAGACCGCGAGAAAGACCGCAGGAGAGACACGTGGCTAAACGGAGGAGAGACCACAGGAGAGACGAGAGACCGCAGGAGAGATCGCGAGAGAGACCGCAGGGGAGACCACGAGAGAGACCGTGAGAGAGACCGCAAGAGAGACCACAGGAGAGACGAGAGACAGCAGGAGAGACAGGTGGCCAAACGCAGGAGAGACTGCGAGAGAGACAGCAGGAGAGAAAGCGCGAGAGAGACTGCAAGAGAGACCGCGAGAGAGAGACCACAGGAGAGACGAGAGACAGCAGGAGAGACCGCGAGAGAGAGACCACAGGAGAGACGAGAGACAGCAGGAGAGACAGGTGGCCAAACGCAGGAGAGACCGCGAGAGAGACCGCGAGAGAGACTGCAGGAGAGACGAGAGACCGCGAGAGAGACCGCAGGGGAGACCGCGAAAGAGACTGCAGGAGAGACAGGTGGCTAAACGCAGGAGAGACTGCGAGAGAGACCGCGAGAGAGACCGCAGGAGAGACAGGTGGCCAAACGCAGGAGAGACCGCGAGAGAGACTGCAGGAGAGACGAGAGACAGCAGAAGAAAGGTGTGCAAACACAGGAGAGACCCTGAGAGAGGCCGCAGGAGAGACCGCGAGAGAGACTGCAGGAGAGACGAGAGACCGCGAGAGAGACCGCAGGAGAGACGAGAGACAGCAGGAGAAAGGTGGGCAAACGCAGGAGAGACCGCGAGAGAGACAGAGAGACAGCGAGAGAGACCCCGAGAGAGACCGCAGGAGAGACCCCGAGAGAGACCACGAGAGAGACCGCGAGAGAGACGAGAGTCGGCAGGAGAGACAGGTGGCCAAACGCAGGAGAGACTGTGAAAGAGACCGCAAGAGACAGGTGGCCAAATGCGAAGAGACCACAGGAGAGACAAGAGACCGCAGGAGAAACAAGTGGCCAAACGGAGGAGAGACCGCAGGAGACAGGTGGCCAAACGCGGGAGAGACTGCAGGAGAGACAAGAAACCACAGGAGACAGTTGGCCAGATGCAGGAGAGACAAGAGATGGGTGGTGACACACGGGCAAAAACCTGAGAGAGGCAAGATAAGGCTGGAGGAAACACAGAAGAGGTAAAGGACGGGTGGAGGAAACACAGAAGAGGTAAAGGACGGGTGGAGGAAACACAGAAGAGGTAAAGGATGGCTGGAGGAAACACAGAAGAGGTAAAGGATGGCTGGAGGAAACACAGAAGAGGTAAAGGATGGCTGGAGGAAACACAGGAGAGAGGCAAGGGACAGCAACACGGCAAGAGAAGACAGCAGGAAACATGGGAGGAAACACACGAGAAGCAATGGAGGCAGAAGGCAGCACGCAAGAGGTAATAGGTGGCAGGAGGAAACAGTAGAGGGAAGGGACGGCGGCTGGAGACACGTCAGAGGTAAGGGATGGCGGAAGGAGACACGGGAGAGGTAAGGGACGGCGGAAGGAGACATGGGTGAGGTAAGGGATGGCGGAAAGAAACACTGGAGAGGTTAGGGATGGCAGGAGACACGTGAGAGGTAAGGGACGGCGGGAGGAGACACGTGAGAGTTAAGGGACGGCGGGAGAAAACACCAGAGAGGTAAGGGACGGCGGAAGGAGACACTGGAGAGGTAAGGGACGGCGGAAGGATACATGGGAGAGTTAAGGGATGATGGGAGGAGACACTGGAGAGGTAAGGGACAGTGGGAGGAGACACAGGAGAGATAAGGGACGGCGGGAGGAGACACGGGAGAGGTAAGGGATGGCGGGAGGAAACACAGGAGAGATAAGGGACGGCGGGAGGAGACACGGGAGAGGTAAGGGATGGTGAGAAGAAACACAGGAGAGGTAAGGGATGGCGGGAGGAGACACTGGAGAGATAAAGGAAAGGGGAGGAGACACTGGAGAGATAAGGGACAGGGGAGGAAACACAGGAGAGTTAAGGGACGGTGGGAGGAGACACGGGAGAGGTAAGGGACGGCGGGAGGAGACACTGGAGAGGTAAGGGACGGCGGAAGGAGACACAGGAGAGGTAAGGGACGGCGGGAGGAGACACCGGAGAGGTAAGGGATGGCGGAAGGAGACACTGGAGAGGTAAGTGACGGCGGAAGGAGACACAGGAGAGGTAAGGGACGGCGGAAGGATACATGGGAGAGTTAAGGGATGATGGGAGGAGACACTTGAGAGGTAAGAGACGGCGGAAGGATACATGGGAGAGTTAAGGGATGATAGGAGGAGACACTGGAGAGGTAAGGGACAGTGGGAGGAGACACAGGAGAGATAAGGGACGGCGGGAGGAGACACTGGAGAGGTAAGGGGTGGCGGGAGGAGACACTGGAGAGGTAAGGGACGGCGGAAGGAGACACTGGAGAGGTAAGGGACGGCGGAAGGAGACACTGGAGAGGTAAGGGACGGCGGAAGGAAACACTGGAGAGGTAAGGGACGGCGGAAGGATACATGGGAGAGTTAAGGGATGATGGGAGGAGACACTTGAGAGGTAAGGGACAGTGGGAGGAGACACAGGAGAGATAAGGGACAGGGGAGGAGACACGGGAGAGGTAAGGGATGGTGGGAGGAAACACAGGAGAGGTAAGGGATGGCGGGAGGAGACACTGGAGAGATAAGGGAAAGGGGAGGAGACACTGGAGAGATAAGGGACAGGGGAGGAGACACGGGAGAGGTAAGGGACGTTGGGAGGAGACACAGGAGAGGTAAGGAATGGCGGGAGGAGACACTGGAAAGGTAAGGGATGGCGGGAGGAGACACTGGAGAGGTAAGGGACGGCGGGAGGAGACACTGGAGAGGTAAGGGACGGCGGGAGGAGACACTGGAGAGGTAAGGGACGGCGGGAGGAGACACTGGAGAGGTAAGGGACGGCGGAAGGAGACACTGGAAAGGTAAGGGACGGCGGAAGGAGACACTGGAGAGGTAAGGGACGGCGGAAGGATACATGGGAGAGTTAAGGGATGATGGGAGGAGACACAGGAGAGATAAGGGACAGGGGAGGAGACACTGGAGAGATAAGGGACGTTGGGAGGAGACACAGGAGAGGTAAGGAATGGCGGGAGGAGACACAGGAGAGGTAAGGAATGGCGGGAGGAGACACTGGAGAGGTAAGGAATGGCGGGAGGAGACACAGGAGAGGTAAGGAATGGTGGGAGGAGACACTGGAGAGGTAAGGGATGGCGGGAGGAGACACTGGAGAGGTAAGGGACAGCGGGAGGAGACACTGGAGAGGGAAGGGACGGTGGGAGGAGACACGTGAGAGGTAAGGTATGGCGGGAGGAAACACTGGAGAGGTAAGGGACAGCGGGAGGAGACATGGGAGAGGTAAGGGAAAGCACAAGGAGAAACCGGAGAGGTATGGGACAGCGGGAGGAAACACAGGAGAGGTAAGGGACGGTGGGAGGAGACACGTGAGAGGTAAGGGATGGCGGGAGGAGACACGGGAGAGGGAAGGGACGGTGGGAGGAGACACGTGAGAGGTAAGGGATGGCGGGAGGAGACACAGGAGAGGTAAGGGATGGCGGGAGGAGACACAGGAAAGGTAAGGGACGTCGGAAGAAGACCGCGGGGAGGTAAGGGATGTTGGGGGGAGACACAGTAGAGATAAGGGACGGCGGGAGGAGACACAGGAGAGGTAAGGGAAGGCAGGAGGAGACACGGGAGAGGTAAGGGATGGCAGAAGGAGACACTGGAGAGGTAAGGGACAGCGGAAGGAGACACAGGAGAGGTAAGGGACGTGGGAGGTGACAAGGGAGAGGTAAGGAATGGTGGGATGAGAGACAGGAGAGATAAGGGAAGGCAGGAGGAGACACGGGAGAGGTAAGGGACGGTGGAAGAAGACACTGGAGAGGTAAGGGATGGCAGGAGACACAGGAGGGGTAAGGGACGGTGGGAGGAGATACGGGAGTTACAGCAGGGATATTATGGATGTAATATCAGGGGGCTGCAGGCAGGAGAAGTCAGTTACAGCAGTGATATTATGGATGTAATATCAGGGGGCTGCAGGCAGGAGGAGGCAGTTACAGCAGGGATATTATGGATGTAATATCAGGGGGCTGCAGGCAGGAGGAGGCAGTTACAGCAGGGATATTATGGATGTAATATCAGGGGGCTGCAGGCAGGAGAAGGCAGTTACAGCAGGGATATTATGGATGTAATATCAGGGGGCTGCAGGCAGGAGGAGGCAGTTACAGCAGGGATATTATGGATGTAATATCAGGGAGCTGTAGGTAGGAGGTGGCAGTTACAGGAGGAATATTATGGATGTAATATCAGGGGCTGCAGACAGGAGGCAGTTACAGCAGGGATATTATGGATGTAATATCAGGGGGCTGCAGGCAGGAGGAGGCAGTTACAGCAGTGATATTATGGATGTAATATTAGGGGGCTGCAGACAGGAGGAAGCAGTTACAACAGGGGAATTATGGATGTAATATCAGGGGGCTGCAGGCAGGAGGAGGCAGTTACAGCAGGGATATTATGGATGTAATATCAGGGGGCTGCAGACAGGAGGAGGAGGCAGTTGCAGCAGGGATATTATGGATGTAATATCAGGGGGCTGCAGACAGGAGGAGGCAGCTACAGCAGGGATATTATGGATGTAATATCAGGGGGCTGCAGACAGGAGGAGGAGGCAGTTACAGCAGGGGTATTATGGATGTAATATCAGGGGGCTGCAGACAGGAGGAGGAGGCAGTTACAGCAGGGATATTATGGATGTAATATCAGGGGCTGCAGACAGGAGAAGGAGGCAGTTACAGCAGGGATATTATGGATGTAATATCAGGGGCTGCAGACAGGAGGAGGAGGCAGTCACAGCAGGGATATTATGGATGTAATATCAGGGGGCTGCAAGCAGGAGGGTAAGAGACAGTTAAAGCAGGGATAATATGGATGTGATATCAGGGGGCTGCAGACAGGAGGAGGCAGTTAAAGCAGGGATATTATGGATGTAATATCGGGGGCTCCAGACAGGAGGAGGAGGCAGTTGCAGCAGGGATATTATGGATGTATTATCAGGGGGCTGCAGGCAGGAGGAGGCAGTTACAGCAGGGATATTATGGATGTAATATCAGGGGGCTGCAAGCAGGAGGGTAAGAGACAGTTAAAGGAGGGATAATATGGATGTGATATCAGGGGGCTGCAGACAGGAGGCAGTTACAGCAGGGATATTATGGATGTAATATCAGGGGCTGCAGACAGGAGGAGGCAGTTACAGCAGGGATATTATGGATGTAATATCAGGGGGCTGTAGGTAGGAGGAGGCAGTTACAGCAGCGATATTATGGATGTAATATCAGGGAGCTGCAGACAGGAGGGTAAGAGACCGTTACAGCAGGGATATTATGGATGTAATATCAGGGGGCTGCAGACAGGAGGAGGCAGTTACAGCAGGGATATTATGGATGTAATATCAGGGGCCTGCAGGCAGGAGAAGTCAGTTACAGCAGGGATATTATGGATGTAATATCAGGGGGCTGCAGTCAGGAAAAGGCAGTTACAGCAGGTATATTATGGATGTATTATCAGGGGGCTGCAGGCAGGAGGAGGCAGTTACAGCAGGGATATTATGGATGTCATATCAGGGGGCTGCAGTCAGGAGAAGGCAGCTAAAGCAGGGATATTATGGATGTAATATCAGGGGGCTGCAGGCAGGAGGAGGAGGCAGTTACAGCAGGGGTATTATGGATGTAATATCACGGGGTGCAGACAGGAGGAGGCAGTTACAGCAGGGATATTATGGACGTAATATCAGGGGGCTGCAGGCAGGAGAAGTCAGTTACAGCAGGGATATTATGGATGTAATATCAGGGGGCTGCAGACAGGAGGAGGCAGTTACAGCAGGGATATTATGGATGTAATATCAGGGGGCTGCAGTCAGGAGAAGGCAGCTACAGCAGGGATATTATGGATGTAATATCAGGGGGCTGCAGGCAGGAGGAGGCAGTTACAGCAGGGATATTGTGCATGTAATATCAGGGGCATGCAGGCAGGAGAAGTCAGTTACAGCAGGGATATTATGGATGTAATATCAGGGGGCTGCAGTCAGGAAAAGGCAGTTACAGCAGGTATATTATGGATGTATTATCAGGGGGCTGCAGGCAGGAGGAGGCAGTTACAGCAGGGATATTATGGATGTCATATCAGGGGGCTGCAGTCAGGAGAAGGCAGCTAAAGCAGGGATATTATGGATATAATATCAGGGGGCTGCAGGCAGGAGGAGGAGGCAGTTACAGCAGGGGTATTATGGATGTAATATCAGGGGGTGCAGACAGGAGGAGGCAGTTACAGCAGGGATATTATGGACGTAATATCAGGGGGCTGCAGGCAGGAGAAGTCAGTTACAGCAGGGATATTATGGATGTAATATCAGGGGGCTGCAGACAGGAGGAGGCAGTTACAGCAGGGATATTATGGATGTAATATCAGGGGGCTGCAGTCAGGAGAAGGCAGCTACAGCAGGGATATTATGGATGTAATATCAGGGGGCTGCAGGCAGGAGGAGGAGGCAGTTACAGCAGGGGTATTATAGATGTAATATCAGGGGGCTGCAGACAGGAGGAGGCAGTTACAGCAGGGATATTATGGATGTATTATCAGGGGCCGCAGGCAGGAGGAGGAGGCAGTTACAGCAGGGATATTATGGATGTAATATCAGGGGGCTGCAGGCAGGAGGAGGCAGTTACAGCAGTGATATTATGGATGTAATATCAGGGGGCTGCAGACAGGAGAAGTCAGTTACAGCAGGGATATTATGGATGTAATATCAGGGGGCTGCAGACAGGAGAAGTCAGTTACAGCAGGGATATTATGGATGTAATATCAGGGGCCTGCAGGCAGGAGAAGTCAGTTACAGCAGGGATATTATGGATGTAATATCAGGTGGCTGCAGACAGGAGGAGGCAGTTACAGCAGGGATAATATAGATGTAATATCTGGGGGCTGCAGGCAGGAGGCAGTTACAGCAGGGATAATATGGATGTAATATCAGGGGCTGCAGACAGGAGGAGGCAGTTACAGCAGGGGTATTAATGATGTAATATCAGGGGGCTGCAGTCAGGAAAAGGCAGTTACAGCAGGTATATTATGGATGTATTATCAGGGGGCTGCAGGCAGGAGGAGGCAGTTACAGCAGGGATATTATGGATGTCATATCAGGGGGCTGCAGTCAGGAGAAGGCAGCTAAAGCAGGGATATTATGGATGTAATATCAGGGGGCTGCAGGCAGGAGGAGGAGGCAGTTACAGCAGGGGTATTATGGATGTAATATCAGGGGGTGCAGACAGGAGGAGGCAGTTACAGCAGGGATATTATGGACGTAATATCAGGGGGCTGCAGGCAGGAGAAGTCAGTTACAGCAGGGATATTATGGATGTAATATCAGGGGGCTGCAGACAGGAGGAGGCAGTTACAGCAGGGATATTATGGATGTAATATCAGGGGGCTGCAGTCAGGAGAAGGCAGCTACAGCAGGGATATTATGGATGTAATATCAGGGGGCTGCAGGCAGGAGGAGGAGGCAGTTACAGCAGGGGTATTATAGATGTAATATCAGGGGGCTGCAGACAGGAGGAGGCAGTTACAGCAGGGATATTATGGATGTATTATCAGGGGCCGCAGGCAGGAGGAGGAGGCAGTTACAGCAGGGATATTATGGATGTAATATCAGGGGGCTGCAGGCAGGAGGAGGCAGTTACAGCAGTGATATTATGGATGTAATATCAGGGGGCTGCAGACAGGAGAAGTCAGTTACAGCAGGGATATTATGGATGTAATATCAGGGGGCTGCAGACAGGAGAAGTCAGTTACAGCAGGGATATTATGGATGTAATATCAGGGGCCTGCAGGCAGGAGAAGTCAGTTACAGCAGGGATATTATGGATGTAATATCAGGTGGCTGCAGACAGGAGGAGGCAGTTACAGCAGGGATAATATAGATGTAATATCTGGGGGCTGCAGGCAGGAGGCAGTTACAGCAGGGATAATATGGATGTAATATCAGGGGCTGCAGACAGGAGGAGGCAGTTACAGCAGGGGTATTAATGATGTAATATCAGGGGGCTGCAGTCAGGAAAAGGCAGTTACAGCAGGTATATTATGGATGTATTATCAGGGGGCTGCAGGCAGGAGGAGGCAGTTACAGCAGGGGTATTATGGATGTAATATCAGGGAGCTGCAGACAGGAGGAGGCAGTTACAGCAGGTATATTATGGATGTATTATCAGGGGCCGCAGGCAGGAGGAGGAGGCAGTTACAGCAGGGATATTATGGATGTAATATCAGGGAGCTGTAGGTAGGAGGAGACAGTTACAGCAGGGATATTATGGATGTAATATCAGGGGGCTGCAGGCAGGAGGTGGCAGTTACAGCAGGGATATTATGGATGTAATATCAGGGGCCGCAGGCAGGAGGAGGAGGCAGTTACAGCAGGGATATTATGGATGTAATATCAGGGGCTGCAGACAGCAGCAGGCAGTTACAGCAGTGATATTATGGATGTAATATCAGGGGGCTGCAGACAGGAGAAGTCAGTTACAGCAGGGATATTATGGATGTAATATCAGGGGCCTGCAGGAAGGAGAAGTCAGTTACAGCAGGGATATTATGGATGTAATATCAGGGGGCTGCAGGCAGGAGAAGTCAGTTACAGCAGTGATATTATGGATGTAATATTAGGGGGCTGCAGGCAGGAGGAGGCAGTTACAGCAGGGATATTATGGATGTAATATCAGGGGGCTGCAGGCAGGAGGAGGCAGTTACAGCAGGGATATTATGGATGTAATATCAGGGGGCTGCAGGCAGGAGAAGGCAGTTACAGCAGGGATATTATGGATGTAATATCAGGGGGCTGCAGGCAGGAGGAGGCAGTTACAGCAGGGATATTATGGATGTAATATCAGGGAGCTGTAGGTAGGAGGTGGCAGTTACAGGAGGAATATAATGGATGTAATATCAGGGGCTGCAGACAGGAGGCAGTTACAGCAGGGATATTATGGATGTAATATCAGGGGGCTGCAGGCAGGAGGAGGCAGTTACAGCAGTGATATTATGGATGTAATATTAGGGGGCTGCAGACAGGAGGAAGCAGTTACAGCAGGGGAATTATGGATGTAATATCAGGGGGCTGCAGGCAGGAGGAGGCAGTTACAGCAGGGATATTATGGATGTAATATCAGGGGGCTGCAGAAAGGAGGAGGAGGCAGTTGCAGCAGGGATATTATGGATGTAATATCAGGGGGCTGCAGACAGGAGGAGGCAGCTACAGCAGGGATATTATGGATGTAATATCAGGGGGCTGCAGACAGGAGGAGGAGGCAGTTACAGCAGGGGTATTATGGATGTAATATCAGGGGGCTGCAGACAGGAGGAGGAGGCAGTTACAGCAGGGATATTATGGATGTAATATCAGGGGCTGCAGACAGGAGGAGGAGGCAGTTACAGCAGGGATATTATGGATGTAATATCAGGGGCTGCAGACAGGAGGAGGAGGCAGTCACAGCAGGGATATTATGGATGTAATATCAGGGGGCTGCAAGCAGGAGGGTAAGAGACAGTTAAAGCAGGGATAATATGGATGTGATATCAGGGGGCTGCAGACAGGAGGAGGCAGTTAAAGCAGGGATATTATGGATGTAATATCGGGGGCTCCAGACAGGAGGAGGAGGCAGTTGCAGCAGGGATATTATGGATGTATTATCAGGGGGCTGCAGGCAGGAGGAGGCAGTTACAGCAGGGATATTATGGATGTAATATCAGGGGGCTGCAAGCAGGAGGGTAAGAGACAGTTAAAGGAGGGATAATATGGATGTGATATCAGGGGGCTGCAGACAGGAGGCAGTTACAGCAGGGATATTATGGATGTAATATCAGGGGCTGCAGACAGGAGGAGGCAGTTACAGCAGGGATATTATGGATGTAATATCAGGGGCCTGCAGGCAGGAGAAGTCAGTTACAGCAGGGATATTATGGATGTAATATCAGGGGGCTGTAGGTAGGAGGAGGAGGTAGTTACAGCAGGGATATTGTGCATGTAATATCAGGGGCATGCAGGCAGGAGAAGTCAGTTACAGCAGGGATATTATGGATGTAATATCAGGGGGCTGCAGTCAGGAAAAGGCAGTTACAGCAGGTATATTATGGATGTATTATCAGGGGGCTGCAGGCAGGAGGAGGCAGTTACAGCAGGGATATTATGGATGTCATATCAGGGGGCTGCAGTCAGGAGAAGGCAGCTAAAGCAGGGATATTATGGATGTAATATCAGGGGGCTGCAGGCAGGAGGAGGAGGCAGTTACAGCAGGGGTATTATGGATGTAATATCAGGGGGTGCAGACAGGAGGAGGCAGTTACAGCAGGGATATTATGGACGTAATATCAGGGGGCTGCAGGCAGGAGAAGTCAGTTACAGCAGGGATATTATGGATGTAATATCAGGGGGCTGCAGACAGGAGGAGGCAGTTACAGCAGGGATATTATGGATGTAATATCAGGGGGCTGCAGTCAGGAGAAGGCAGCTACAGCAGGGATATTATGGATGTAATATCAGGGGGCTGCAGGCAGGAGGAGGAGGCAGTTACAGCAGGGGTATTATGGATGTAATATCAGGGGGCTGCAGACAGGAGGAGGCAGTTACAGCAGGGATATTATGGATGTATTATCAGGGGCCGCAGGCAGGAGGAGGAGGCAGTTACAGCAGGGATATTATGGATGTAATATCAGGGGGCTGCAGGCAGGAGGAGGCAGTTACAGCAGTGATATTATGGATGTAATATCAGGGGGCTGCAGACAGGAGAAGTCAGTTACAGCAGGGATATTATGGATGTAATATCAGGGGGCTGCAGACAGGAGAAGTCAGTTACAGCAGGGATATTATGGATGTAATATCAGGGGCCTGCAGGCAGGAGAAGTCAGTTACAGCAGGGATATTATGGATGTAATATCAGGTGGCTGCAGACAGGAGGAGGCAGTTACAGCAGGGATAATATAGATGTAATATCTGGGGGCTGCAGGCAGGAGGCAGTTACAGCAGGGATAATATGGATGTAATATCAGGGGCTGCAGACAGGAGGAGGCAGTTACAGCAGGGGTATTAATGATGTAATATCAGGGGGCTGCAGTCAGGAAAAGGCAGTTACAGCAGGTATATTATGGATGTATTATCAGGGGGCTGCAGGCAGGAGGAGGCAGTTACAGCAGGGGTATTATGGATGTAATATCAGGGAGCTGCAGACAGGAGGAGGCAGTTACAGCAGGTATATTATGGATGTATTATCAGGGGCCGCAGGCAGGAGGAGGAGGCAGTTACAGCAGGGATATTATGGATGTAATATCAGGGAGCTGTAGGTAGGAGGAGACAGTTACAGCAGGGATATTATGGATGTAATATCAGGGGGCTGCAGGCAGGAGGTGGCAGTTACAGCAGGGATATTATGGATGTAATATCAGGGGCCGCAGGCAGGAGGAGGAGGCAGTTACAGCAGGGATATTATGGATGTAATATCAGGGGCTGCAGACAGCAGCAGGCAGTTACAGCAGTGATATTATGGATGTAATATCAGGGGGCTGCAGACAGGAGAAGTCAGTTACAGCAGGGATATTATGGATGTAATATCAGGGGCCTGCAGGAAGGAGAAGTCAGTTACAGCAGGGATATTATGGATGTAATATCAGGTGGCTGCAGTCAGGAGAAGGCAGTTACAGCAGGGATATTATGGATGTAATATCAGGGGCTGCAGACAGGAGGAGGCAGTTACAGCAGGGATATTATGGATGTAATATCAGGGGCCTGCAGACAGGAGGAGGCAGTTACAGCAGGGATATTATGGATGTAATATCAGGGGCCTGCAGGCAGGAGAAGTCAGTTACAGCAGGGATATTATGGATGTAATATCAGGTGGCTGCAGTCAGGAGAAGGCAGTTACAGCAGGGATATTATGGATGTAATATCAGGGGCTGCAGACAGGAGGAGGCAGTTACAGCAGGGATATTATGGATGTAATATCAGGGGCCTGCAGGCAGGAGGAGGCAGTTAAAGCAGGTATATTATGGATGTAATATCAGGGGCCTGCAGGCAGGAGAAGTCAGTTACAGCAGGGATATTATGGATGTAATATCAGGTGGCTGCAGTCAGGAGAAGGCAGTTACAGCAGGGATATTATGGATGTAATATCAGAGGCTGCAGACAGGAGGAGGCAGTTACAGCAGGGATATTATGGATGTAATATCAGGGGCCTGCAGGCAGGAGAAGTCAGTTACAGCAGGGATATTATGGATGTAATATCAGGTGGCTGCAGTCAGGAAAAGGCAGTTACAGCAGGTATATTATGGATGTATTATCAGGGGGCTGCAGGCAGGAGGAGGCAGTTACAGCAGGGATAATATAGATGTAATATCAGGGGGCTGCAGGCAGGAGGCAGTTACAGCAGGGATATTATGGATGTAATATCAGGGGCTGTAGGTAGGAGGAGGCAGTTACAGCAGGGATATTATGGATGTAATATCAGGGGGCTGCAGGCAGGAGGAGGAGGCAGTTACAGCAGGGATATTATGGATGTAATATCAGGGGGCTGCAGGCAGGAGGAGGAGGCAGTTACAGCAGGGATATTATGGATGTAATATCAGGGGGCTGCAGGCAGGAGAAGGCAGTTACAGCAGGGATATTGTGGATGTAATATCAGGGGCCTGCAGGCAGAAGTCAGTTACAGCAGGGATATTATGGATGTATTATCAGGGGGCTGCAGGCAGGAGGAGGCAGTTACAGCAGGGATAATATAGATGTAATATCAGGGGGCTGCAGGCAGGAGGCAGTTACAGCAGGGATATTATGGATGTAATATCAGGGGCTGTAGGTAGGAGGAGGCAGTTACAGCAGGGATATTATGGATGTAATATCAGGGGGCTGCAGGGAGGAGGAGGAGGCAGTTACAGCAGGGGTATTATGGATGTAATATCAGGGGGCTGCAGACAGGAGGAGGAGGCAGTTGCAGCAGGGATATTATGGATGTAATATCAGGGGCCTGCAGGCAGGAGAAGTCAGTTACAGCAGGGATATTATGGATGTAATATCAGGTGGCTGCAGTCAGGAAAAGGCAGTTACAGCAGGTATATTATGGATGTATTATCAGGGGGCTGCAGGCAGGAGGAGGCAGTTAAAGCAGGGATAATATAGACGTAATATCAAGGGGCTGCAGGCAGGAGGCAGTTACAGCAGGGATATTATGGATGTAATATCAGGGGCTGCAGACAGGAGGAGGCAGTTACAGCAGGGATATTATGGATGTAATATCAGGGGCCTGCAGACAGGAGGAGGCAGTTACAGCAGGGATATTATGGATGTAATATCAGGGGCCTGCAGGCAGGAGAAGTCAGTTACAGCAGGGATATTATGGATGTAATATCAGGTGGCTGCAGTCAGGAGAAGGCAGTTACAGCAGGGATATTATGGATGTAATATCAGGGGCTGCAGACAGGAGGAGGCAGTTACAGCAGGGATATTATGGATGTAATATCAGGGGCCTGCAGGCAGGAGGAGGCAGTTAAAGCAGGGATATTATGGATGTAATATCAGGGGCTGTAGGTAGGAGGAGGCAGTTACAGCAGGGATATTATGGATGTAATATCAGGGGGCTGCAGGCAGGAGGAGGAGGCAGTTACAGCAGGGATATTATGGATGTAATATCAGGGGGCTGCAGGCAGGAGAAGGCAGTTACAGCAGGGATATTGTGGATGTAATATCAGGGGCCTGCAGGCAGAAGTCAGTTACAGCAGGGATATTATGGATGTATTATCAGGGGGCTGCAGGCAGGAGGAGGCAGTTACAGCAGGGATAATATAGATGTAATATCAGGGGGCTGCAGGCAGGAGGCAGTTACAGCAGGGATATTATGGATGTAATATCAGGGGCTGTAGGTAGGAGGAGGCAGTTACAGCAGGGATATTATGGATGTAATATCAGGGGGCTGCAGGGAGGAGGAGGAGGCAGTTACAGCAGGGGTATTATGGATGTAATATCAGGGGGCTGCAGACAGGAGGAGGAGGCAGTTGCAGCAGGGATATTATGGATGTAATATCAGGGGCCTGCAGGCAGGAGAAGTCAGTTACAGCAGGGATATTATGGATGTAATATCAGGTGGCTGCAGTCAGGAAAAGGCAGTTACAGCAGGTATATTATGGATGTATTATCAGGGGGCTGCAGGCAGGAGGAGGCAGTTAAAGCAGGGATAATATAGATGTAATATCAAGGGGCTGCAGGCAGGAGGCAGTTACAGCAGGGATATTATGGATGTAATATCAGGGGCTGTAGGTAGGAGGAGGCAGTTACAGCAAGGATATTATGGATGTAATATCAGTGGGCTGTAGGTAGGAGGAGGAGGTAGTTACAGCAGGGATATTGTGGATGTAATATCAGGGGCCTGCAGGTAGGAGAAGTCAGTTACAGCAGGGATATTATGGATGTAATATCAGGGGCTGCAGACAGGAGGAGGCAGTTACAGCAGGGATATTATGGATGTAATATCAGGGGCCTGCAGGCAGGAGAAGTCAGTTACAGCAGGGATATTATGGATGTAATATCAGGTGGCTGCAGTCAGGAAAAGGCAGTTACAGCAGGTATATTATGGATGTATTATCAGGGGGCTGCAGGCTGGAGGAGGCAGTTACAGCAGGGATAATATAGATGTAATATCAGGGGGCTGCAGGCAGGAGGCAGTTACAGCAGGGATATTATGGATGTAATATCAGGGGCTGTAGGTAGGAGGAGGCAGTTACAGCAGGGATATTATGGATGTAATATCAGGGGGCTGCAGGCAGGAGGAGGAGGCAGTTACAGCAGGGATATTATGGATGTAATATCAGGGGGCTGCAGGCAGGAGGAGGAGGCAGTTACAGCAGGGATATTATGGATGTAATATCAGGGGGCTGCAGGCAGGAGAAGGCAGTTACAGCAGGGATATTGTGGATGTAATATCAGGGGCCTGCAGGCAGAAGTCAGTTACAGCAGAGATATTATGGATGTATTATCAGGGGGCTGCAGGCAGGAGGAGGCAGTTACAGCAGGGATAATATAGATGTAATATCAGGGGGCTGCAGGCAGGAGGCAGTTACAGCAGGGATATTATGGATGTAATATCAGGGGCTGTAGGTAGGAGGAGGCAGTTACAGCAGGGATATTATGGATGTAATATCAGGGGGCTGCAGGGAGGAGGAGGAGGCAGTTACAGCAGGGGTATTATGGATGTAATATCAGGGGGCTGCAGACAGGAGGAGGAGGCAGTTGCAGCAGGGATATTATTGATGTAATATCAGGTGGCTGCAGTCAGGAAAAGGCAGTTACAGCAGGTATATTATGGATGTATTATCAGGGGGCTGCAGGCAGGAGGAGGCAGTTACAGCAGGGATAATATAGATGTAATATCAGGGGGCTGCAGGCAGGAGGCAGTTACAGCCGGGATATTATGGATGTAATATCAGGGGCTGTAGGTAGGAGGAGGCAGTTACAGCAGGGATATTATGGATGTAATATCAGGGGGCTGTAGGTAGGAGGAGGAGGTAGTTACAGCAGGGATATTGTGGATGTAATATCAGGGGCCTGCAGGCAGGAGAAGTCAGTTACAGCAGGGATATTATGGATGTAATATCAGGGGGCTGCAGGCAGGAGAAGGCAGTTACAGCAGGGATATTGTGGATGTAATATCAGGGGCCTGCAAGCAGGAGAAGTCAGTTACAGCAGGGATATTATGGATGTATTATCAGGGGGCTGCAGGCAGGAGGAGGCAGTTACAGCAGGGATAATATAGATGTAATATCAGGGGGCTGCAGGCAGGAGGCAGTTACAGCAGGGATATTGTGGATGTAATATCAGGGGCCTGCAGGCAGGAGAAGGCAGTTACAGCAGGGATAATATAGATGTAATATCAGGGGGCTGCAGGCAGGAGGCAGTTACAGCAGGGATATTATGGATGTAATATCAGGTGGCTGCAGTCAGGAAAAGGCAGTTACAGCAGGTATATTATGGATGTATTATCAGGGGGCTGCAGGCAGGAGGAGGCAGTTACAGCAGGGATAATATAGATGTAATATCAGGGGGCTGCAGGCAGGAGGCAGTTACAGCAGGGATATTATGGATGTAATATCAGGGGCTGTAGGTAGGAGGAGGCAGTTACAGCAGGGATATTATGGATGTAATATCAGGGGGCTGCAGGCAGGAGGAGGAGGCAGTTACAGCAGGGATATTATGGATGTAATATCAGGGGGCTGCAGGCAGGAGGAGGAGGCAGTTACAGCAGGGATATTATGGATGTAATATCAGGGGGCTGCAGGCAGGAGAAGGCAGTTACAGCAGGGATATTGTGGATGTAATATCAGGGGCCTGCAGGCAGGAGAAGTCAGTTACAGCAGGGATATTATGGATGTATTATCAGGGGGCTGCAGGCAGGAGGAGGCAGTTACAGCAGGGATAATATAGATGTAATATCAGGGGGCTGCAGGCAGGAGGCAGTTACAGCAGGGATATTATGGATGTAATATCAGGGGCTGTAGGTAGGAGGAGGCAGTTACAGCAGGGATATTATGGATGTAATATCAGGGGGCTGCAGGGAGGAGGAGGAGGCAGTTACAGCAGGGGTATTATGGATGTAATATCAGGGGGCTGCAGACAGGAGGAGGAGGCCGTTGCATCAGGGATATTATGGATGTAATATCAGGGGCCTGCAGGCAGGAGAAGTCAGTTACAGCAGGGATATTATGGATGTAATATCAGGTGGCTGCAGTCAGGAAAAGGCAGTTACAGCAGGTATATTATGGATGTATTATCAGGGGGCTGCAGGCAGGAGGAGGCAGTTACAGCAGGGATAATATAAATGTAATATCAGGGGGCTGCAGGCAGGAGGCAGTTACAGCAGGGATATTATGGATGTAATATCAGGGGCTGTAGGTAGGAGGAGGCAGTTACAGCAGGGATATTATGGATGTAATATCAGGGGGCTGTAGGTAGGAGGAGGAGGTAGTTACAGCAGGGATATTGTGGATGTAATATCAGGGGCCTGCAGGCAGGAGAAGTCAGTTACAGCAGGGATATTATGGATGTAATATCAGGGGGCTGCAGGCAGGAGAAGGCAGTTACAGCAGGGATATTGTGGATGTAATATCAGGGGCCTGCAGGCAGGAGAAGTCAGTTACAGCAGGGATATTATGGATGTATTATCAGGGGGCTGCAGGCAGGAGGAGGCAGTTACAGCAGGGATAATATAGATGTAATATCAGGGGGCTGCAGGCAGTTACAGCAGGGATATTGTGGATGTATTATCAGGGGGCTGCAGGCAGGAGAAGCTAGTTACAGCAGGGATATTATGGATGTAATATCAGGGGGCTGCAGGCAGGAGGCAGTTACAGCAGGGATATTATGGATGTAATATCAGGGGCTGTAGGTAGGAGGAGGCAGTTACAGCAGGGATATTATGGATGTAATATCAGGGGGCTGCAGGGAGGAGGAGGAGGCAGTTACAGCAGGAGTATTATGGATGTAATATCAGGGGGCTGCAGACAGGAGGAGGAGGCAGTTGCAGCAGGGATATTATGGATGTAATATCAGGGGCCTGCAGGCAGGAGAAGACAGTTACAGCAGGGATATTATGGATGTAATATCAGGGGGCTGCAGTCAGGAAAAGGCAGTTACAGCAGGTATATTATGGATGTAATATCAGGGGGCTGCAGTCAGGAGAAGGCAGCTACAGCAGGGATATTATGGATGTAATATCAGGGGGCTGCACGCAGGAGGAGGAGGCAGTTACAGCAGCGGTATTATGGATGTAATATCAGGGGGTGCAGACAGGAGGAGGCAGTTACAGCAGGGATATTATGGACGTAATATCAGGGGGCTGCAGGCAGGAGAAGTCAGTTACAGCAGGGATATTATGGATGTAATATCAGGGGGCTGCAGACAGGAGGAGGCAGTTACAGCAGGGATATTATGGATGTAATATCAGGGGGCTGCAGTCAGGAGAAGACAGCTACAGCAGGGATATTATGGATGTAATATCAGGGGGCTGCAGGCAGGAGGAGGAGGCAGTTACAGCAGGGGTATTATGGATGTAATATCAGGGGGCTGCAGACAGGAGGAGGCAGTTACAGCAGGGATATTATGGATGTAATATCAGGGGGCTGCAGGCAGAAGAAGTCAGTTACAGCAGGGATATTATGGATGTAATATCAGGGGGCTGCAGACAGGAGGAGGCAGTTACAGCAGGGATATTATGGATGTAATATCAGGGGGCTGCAGGCAGAAGAAGTCAGTTACAGCAGGGATATTATGGATGTAATATCAGGGGGCTGCAGACAGGAGGAGGCAGTTACAGCAGGGATATTATGGATGTAATATCAGGGGGCTGCAGGCAGGAGGAGGCAGCTACAGCAGGGATATTATGGATGTAATATCAGGGGGCTGCAGGCAGGAGGAGGAGGCAGTTACAGCAGGGGTATTATGGATGTAATATCAGGGGGCTGCAGACAGGAGGAGGCAGTTACAGCAGGGATATTATGGATGTAATATCAGGGGGCTGCAGGCAGAAGAAGTCAGTTACAGCAGGGATATTATGGATGTAATATCAGGGGGCTGCAGACAGGAGGAGGCAGTTACAGGAGGAATATTATGGATGTAATATCAGGGGCTGCAGACAGGAGGCAGTTACAGCAGGGATATTATGGATGTAATATCAGGGGGCTGCAGGCAGGAGGAGGCAGTTACAGCAGTGATATTATGGATGTAATATTAGGGGGCTGCAGACAGGAGGAAGCAGTTACAGCAGGGGTATTATGGATGTAATATCAGGGGGCTGCAGGCAGGAGGAGGCAGTTACAGCAGGTATATTATGGATGTAATATCAGGGGGTTGCAGGCAGGAGGAGGCAGTTACAGCAGGGATATTATGGATGTAATATCAGGGGGCTGCAGGCAGGAGAAGGCAGCTACAGCAGGGATATTGTGGATGTAATATCAGGGGCCTGCAGGCAGGAGAAGTCAGTTACAGCAGGGATATTATGGATGTAATATCAGGGGGCTGCAGTCAGGAAAAGGCAGTTACAGCAGGGATATTATGGATGTAATATCAGGGGCTGCAGACAGGAGGAGGAGGCAGTTACAGCAGGGGTATTATGGATGTAATATCAGGGGGCTGCAGTCAGGAAAAGGCAGTTACAGCAAGGATATTATGGATGTATTATCAGGGGCCGCAGGCAGGAGGAGGAGGCAGTTACAGCAGGGGTATTATGGATGTAATATCAGGGGCCTGCAGGCAGGAGAAGTCAGTTACAGCAGGGATATTATGGATGTAATATCAGGGGGCTGCAGACAGGAGGAAGAGGCAGTTACAGCAGGGATATTAAGGATGTAATATCAGGGGGCTGCAGTCAGGAGAAGGCAGCTACAGCAGGGATATTATGGATGTATTATCAGGGGGCTGCAGACAGGAGGAGGAGGTAGTTACAGCAGGGATATTGTGGATGTAATATCAGGGGGCTGCAGGCAGGAGGAGGCAGTTACAGCAGGGATATTATGGATGTAATATCAGGGGGCTGCAGACAGGAGGAGGAGGCAGTTACAGCAGGTATATTATGGATGTATTATCAGGGGGCTGCAGGCAGGAGGAGGCAGTTACAGCAGGGATATTAGGGATGTAATATCAGGGGGCTGCAGTCAGGAGAAGGCAGCTACAGCAGGGATATTATGGATGTAATATCAGGGGGCTGCAGGCAGGAGGAGGAGGCAGTTACAGCAGGGGTATTATGGATGTAATATCAGGGGGTGCAGACAGGAGGAGGCAGTTACAGCAGGGATATTATGGATGTAATATCAGGGGGCTGCAGACAGGAGGAGGCAGTTACAGCAGGGATATTATGGATGTAATATCAGGGGGCTGCAGTCAGGAGAAGGCAGCTACAGCAGGGATATTATGGATGTAATATCAGGGGGCTGCAGGCAGGAGGAGGAGGCAGTTACAGCAGGGGTATTATGGATGTAATATCAGGGGGCTGCAGACAGGAGGAGGCAGTTACAGCAGGGATATTATGGATGTAATATCAGGGGGCTGCAGGCAGGAGAAGTCAGTTACAGCAGGGATATTATGGATGTAATATCAGGGGGCTGCAGGCAGGAGAAGGCAGTTACAGCAGGGATATTGTGGATGTAATATCAGGGGCCTGCAGGCAGGAGAAGTCAGTTAAAGCAGGGATATTATGGATGTAATATCAGGGGGCTGCAGACAGGAGGAGGAGGCAGTTACAGCAGGGATATTATGGATGTAATATCTGGGGGCTGCAGACAGGAGGAGGAGGCAGTTACAGCAGGGGTATTATGGATGTAATATCAGGGGGCTGCAGACAGGAGGAGGCAGTTACAGCAGGGATATTATGGATGTGATATCAGGGGGCAGCAGGCAGGTGGAGTAATATCATTGTAATATCGGGGGGCTGCAGGCAGGAGGAGGAGGCAGTTACAGCAGTGATATTATGGATGTAATATCAGGAGGCTGCAGACAGGAGGAGGAGGCAGTTACAGCAGGGGTATTATGGATGTAATATCAGGGGGCTGCAGGCAGGAGAAGTCAGTTACAGCAGGTATATTATGGATGTATTATCACAGGGCTGCAGGCAGGAGGAGGAGGCAGTTACAGCAGGGGTATTATGGATGTAATATCAGGGGGCTGCAGGCAGGAGGAGGCAGTTACAGCAGGGATAATATAGATGTAATATCAGGGGGCTGCAGGCAGGAGGCAGTTACAGCAGGGATATTATGGATGTAATATCAGGTGGCTGCAGTCAGGAAAAGGCAGTTACAGCAGGTATATTATGGATGTATTATCAGGGGGCTGCAGGCAGGAGGAGGCAGTTACAGCAGGGATAATATAGATGTAATATCAGGGGGCTGCAGGCAGGAGGCAGTTACAGCAGGGATATTATGGATGTAATATCAGGGGCTGTAGGTAGGAGGAGGCAGTTACAGCAGGGATATTATGGATGTAATATCAGGGGGCTGCAGGCAGGAGGAGGAGGCAGTTACAGCAGGGATATTATGGATGTAATATCAGGGGGCTGCAGGCAGGAGGAGGAGGCAGTTACAGCAGGGATATTATGGATGTAATATCAGGGGGCTGCAGGCAGGAGAAGGCAGTTACAGCAGGGATATTGTGGATGTAATATCAGGGGCCTGCAGGCAGGAGAAGTCAGTTACAGCAGGGATATTATGGATGTATTATCAGGGGGCTGCAGGCAGGAGGAGGCAGTTACAGCAGGGATAATATAGATGTAATATCAGGGGGCTGCAGGCAGGAGGCAGTTACAGCAGGGATATTATGGATGTAATATCAGTGGCTGTAGGTAGGAGGAGGCAGTTACAGCAGGGATATTATGGATGTAATATCAGGGGGCTGCAGGGAGGAGGAGGAGGCAGTTACAGCAGGGGTATTATGGATGTAATATCAGGGGGCTGCAGACAGGAGGAGGAGGCCGTTGCATCAGGGATATTATGGATGTAATATCAGGGGCCTGCAGGCAGGAGAAGTCAGTTACAGCAGGGATATTATGGATGTAATATCAGGTGGCTGCAGTCAGGAAAAGGCAGTTACAGCAGGTATATTATGGATGTATTATCAGGGGGCTGCAGGCAGGAGGAGGCAGTTACAGCAGGGATAATATAGATGTAATATCAGGGGGCTGCAGGCAGGAGGCAGTTACAGCAGGGATATTATGGATGTAATATCAGGGGCTGTAGGTAGGAGGAGGCAGTTACAGCAGGGATATTATGGATGTAATATCAGGGGGCTGTAGGTAGGAGGAGGCGGTAGTTACAGCAGGGATATTGTGGATGTAATATCAGGGGCCTGCAGGCAGGAGAAGTCAGTTACAGCAGGGATATTATGGATGTAATATCAGGGGGCTGCAGGCAGGAGAAGGCAGTTACAGCAGGGATATTGTGGATGTAATATCAGGGGCCTGCAGGCAGGAGAAGTCAGTTACAGCAGGGATATTATGGATGTATTATCAGGGGGCTGCAGGCAGGAGGAGGCAGTTACAGCAGGGATAATATAGATGTAATATCAGGGGGCTGCAGGCAGTTACAGCAGGGATATTGTGGATGTATTATCAGGGGGCTGCAGGCAGGAGAAGCTAGTTACAGCAGGGATATTATGGATGTAATATCAGGGGGCTGCAGGCAGGAGGCAGTTACAGCAGGGATATTATGGATGTAATATCAGGGGCTGTAGGTAGGAGGAGGCAGTTACAGCAGGGATATTATGGATGTAATATCAGGGGGCTGCAGGGAGGAGGAGGAGGCAGTTACAGCAGGAGTATTATGGATGTAATATCAGGGGGCTGCAGACAGGAGGAGGAGGCAGTTGCAGCAGGGATATTATGGATGTAATATCAGGGGCCTGCAGGCAGGAGAAGACAGTTACAGCAGGGATATTATGGATGTAATATCAGGGGGCTGCAGTCAGGAGAAGGCAGCTACAGCAGGGATATTATGGATGTAATATCAGGGGGCTGCACGCAGGAGGAGGAGGCAGTTACAGCAGCGGTATTATGGATGTAATATCAGGGGGTGCAGACAGGAGGAGGCAGTTACAGCAGGGATATTATGGACGTAATATCAGGGGGCTGCAGGCAGGAGAAGTCAGTTACAGCAGGGATATTATGGATGTAATATCAGGGGGCTGCAGACAGGAGGAGGCAGTTACAGCAGGGATATTATGGATGTAATATCAGGGGGCTGCAGTCAGGAGAAGACAGCTACAGCAGGGATATTATGGATGTAATATCAGGGGGCTGCAGGCAGGAGGAGGAGGCAGTTACAGCAGGGGTATTATGGATGTAATATCAGGGGGCTGCAGACAGGAGGAGGCAGTTACAGCAGGGATATTATGGATGTAATATCAGGGGGCTGCAGGCAGAAGAAGTCAGTTACAGCAGGGATATTATGGATGTAATATCAGGGGGCTGCAGACAGGAGGAGGCAGTTACAGCAGGGATATTATGGATGTAATATCAGGGGGCTGCAGGCAGGAGGAGGCAGCTACAGCAGGGATATTATGGATGTAATATCAGGGGGCTGCAGGCAGGAGGAGGCAGTTACAGCAGGGGTATTATGGATGTAATATCAGGGGGCTGCAGACAGGAGGAGGCAGTTACAGCAGGGATATTATGGATGTAATATCAGGGGGCTGCAGGCAGAAGAAGTCAGTTACAGCAGGGATATTATGGATGTAATATCAGGGGGCTGCAGACAGGAGGAGGCAGTTACAGCAGGGATATTATGGATGTAATATCAGGGGGCTGCAGGCAGGAGGAGGCAGTTACAGCGGGGATATTATGGATGTAATATCAGGGAGCTGTAGGTAGGAGGTGGCAGTTACAGGAGGAATATTATGGATGTAATATCAGGGGCTGCAGACAGGAGGCAGTTACAGCAGGGATATTATGGATGTAATATCAGGGGGCTGCAGGCAGGAGGAGGCAGTTACAGCAGTGATATTATGGATGTAATATTAGGGGGCTGCAGACAGGAGGAAGCAGTTACAGCAGGGGTATTATGGATGTAATATCAGGGGGCTGCAGGCAGGAGGAGGCAGTTACAGCAGGTATATTATGGATGTAATATCAGGGGGTTGCAGGCAGGAGGAGGCAGTTACAGCAGGGATATTATGGATGTAATATCAGGGGGCTGCAGGCAGGAGAAGGCAGCTACAGCAGGGATATTGTGGATGTAATATCAGGGGCCTGCAGGCAGGAGAAGTCAGTTACAGCAGGGATATTATGGATGTAATATCAGGGGGCTGCAGTCAGGAAAAGGCAGTTACAGCAGGGATATTATGGATGTAATATCAGGGGCTGCAGACAGGAGGAGGAGGCAGTTACAGCAGGGGTATTATGGATGTAATATCAGGGGGCTGCAGTCAGGAAAAGGCAGTTACAGCAAGGATATTATGGATGTATTATCAGGGGCCGCAGGCAGGAGGAGGAGGCAGTTACAGCAGGGGTATTATGGATGTAATATCAGGGGCCTGCAGGCAGGAGAAGTCAGTTACAGCAGGGATATTATGGATGTAATATCAGGGGGCTGCAGACAGGAGGAAGAGGCAGTTACAGCAGGGATATTAAGGATGTAATATCAGGGGGCTGCAGTCAGGAGAAGGCAGCTACAGCAGGGATATTATGGATGTATTATCAGGGGGCTGCAGACAGGAGGAGGAGGTAGTTACAGCAGGGATATTGTGGATGTAATATCAGGGGGCTGCAGGCAGGAGGAGGCAGTTACAGCAGGGATATTATGGACGTAATATCAGGGGGCTGCAGACAGGAGGAGGAGGCAGTTACAGCAGGTATATTATGGATGTATTATCAGGGGGCTGCAGGCAGGAGGAGGCAGTTACAGCAGGGATATTAGGGATGTAATATCAGGGGGCTGCAGTCAGGAGAAGGCAGCTACAGCAGGGATATTATGGATGTAATATCAGGGGGCTGCAGGCAGGAGGAGGAGGCAGTTACAGCAGGGGTATTATGGATGTAATATCAGGGGGTGCAGACAGGAGGAGGCAGTTACAGCAGGGATATTATGGATGTAATATCAGGGGGCTGCAGACAGGAGGAGGCAGTTACAGCAGGGATATTATGGATGTAATATCAGGGGGCTGCAGTCAGGAGAAGGCAGCTACAGCAGGGATATTATGGATGTAATATCAGGGGGCTGCAGGCAGGAGGAGGAGGCAGTTACAGCAGGGGTATTATGGATGTAATATCAGGGGGCTGCAGACAGGAGGAGGCAGTTACAGCAGGGATATTATGGATGTAATATCAGGGGGCTGCAGGCAGGAGAAGTCAGTTACAGCAGGGATATTATGGATGTAATATCAGGGGGCTGCAGGCAGGAGAAGGCAGTTACAGCAGGGATATTGTGGATGTAATATCAGGGGCCTGCAGGCAGGAGAAGTCAGTTAAAGCAGGGATATTATGGATGTAATATCAGGGGGCTGCAGACAGGAGGAGGAGGCAGTTACAGCAGGGATATTATGGATGTAATATCTGGGGGCTGCAGACAGGAGGAGGAGGCAGTTACAGCAGGGGTATTATGGATGTAATATCAGGGGGCTGCAGACAGGAGGAGGCAGTTACAGCAGGGATATTATGGATGTGATATCAGGGGGCAGCAGGCAGGTGGAGTAATATCATTGTAATATCGGGGGGCTGCAGGCAGGAGGAGGAGGCAGTTACAGCAGTGATATTATGGATGTAATATCAGGGGGCTGCAGACAGGAGGAGGAGGCAGTTACAGCAGGGGTATTATGGATGTAATATCAGGGGGCTGCAGGCAGGAGAAGTCAGTTACAGCAGGTATATTATGGATGTATTATCACAGGGCTGCAGGCAGGAGGAGGAGGCAGTTACAGCAGGGGTATTATGGATGTAATATCAGGGGGCTGCAGGCAGGAGGAGGCAGTTACAGCAGGGATAATATAGATGTAATATCAGGGGGCTGCAGGCAGGAGGCAGTTACAGCAGGGATATTATGGATGTAATATCAGGGGCTGTAGGTAGGAGGAGGCAGTTACAGCAGGGATATTATGGATGTAATATCAGGGGGCTGTAGGTAGGAGGAGGAGGTAGTTACAGCAGGGATATTGTGGATGTAATATCAGGGGCCTGCAGGCAGGAGGAGGCAGTTACAGCAGGGATATTATGGATGTAATATCAGGGGGCTGCAGTCAGGAGAAGGCAGTTACAGCAGGGATATTATGGATGTAATATCAGGGGGCTGCAGTCAGGAGGAGGCAGTTACAGCAGGGATATTATGGATGTAATATCAGGGGGCTGCAGGCAGGAGGAGGCAGTTACAGCAGGGATATTATGGATGTAATATCAGGGGCTGCAGACAGGAGGAGGCAGTTACAGCAGGGGTATTATGGATGTAATATCAGGGGGCTGTAGGTAGGAGGAGGCAGTTACAGCAGGGATATTATGGATGTAATATCAGGGGGCTGCAGGCAGGAGGAGGAGGCAGTTACAGCAGGGATATTATGGATGTAATATCAGGGGGATGCAGACAGGAGGAGGAGGCAGTTACAGCAGGGATATTATGGATGTAATATCAGGGGGCTGCAGACAGGAGGAGGAGGCAGTTGCAGCAGGGATATTATGGATGTATTATCAGGGGGCTGCAGGCAGGAGGAGGCAGTTACAGCAGGGATATTATGGATGTAATATCAGGGGGCTGCAGACAGGAGGAGGAGGCAGTTACATCAGGGGTATTATGGATGTAATATCAGGGGGCTACAGACAGGAGGAGGAGGCAGTTACAGCAGGGGTATTATGGATGTAATATCAGGGGGGTGCAGACAGGAGGAGGCAGCTACAGCAGGGATATTATGGATGTAATATCAGGGGGCTGCAGTCATGAGGGTAGGAAACAGTTAAAGCAGGGATAATATGGATGTTATATCAGGGGGGCAGCAGGCAGGAGAAGACAGTTACAGCAGGGATATTATGGATGTAATATCAGGGGGCTGCAGTCTTGAGGAGGCAGTTACAGCAGGGTTATTATGGATGTAATATGAGGAGGCTGCAGGCAGGAGGGTAAGAGACAGTTAAAGCAGGGATAATATGGATGTGATATTAGGGGGCTGCAGACAGGAGGCAGTTACAGCAGGGATATTATGGATGTAATATCAGGGGCTGCAGACAGGAGGAGGCAGTTACAGCAGGGATATTATGGATGTGATATCAGGGGGCAGCAGGCAGGTGGAGTAATATCATTGTAATATCAGGGGGCTGCAGGCAGGAGGAGGAGGCAGTTACAGCAGGGATATTATGGATGTAATATCAGGGGGCTGCAGACAGGAGGAGGAGGCAGTTACAGCAGGGATATTATGGATGTAATATCAGGGGGCTGCAGGCAGGAGGAGGCAGTTACAGCAGGGATATTATGGATGTAATATCAGGGGCTGCAGACAGGAGGAGCCAGTTACAGCAGGGATATTATGGATGTAATATCAGGGGGCTGCAGGCAGGAGGAGGCAGTTACAGCAGGGATATTATGGATGTAATATCAGGGGCTGCAGACAGGAGGAGGCAGTTACAGCAGGGATATTGTGGATGTAATATCAGGGGCCTGCAGGCAGGAGAAGTCAGTTACAGCAGGGATATTATGGATGTAATATCAGGGGGCTGCAGACAGGAAAAGGCAGTTACAGCAGGTATATTATGGATGTATTATCAGGGGGCTGCTGGCAGGAGGAGGCAGTTACAGCAGGGATATTATGGATGTATTATCAGGGGGCTGCAGGCAGGAGGAGGCAGTTACAGCAGGGGTATTATGGATGTAATATCAGGGGGCTGCAGGCAGGAGGAGGAGGCAGTTGCAGCAGGGATATTATGGATGTAATATCAGGGGGCTGCAGTCAGGAGGAGGCAGTTACAGCAGGGATATTGTGGATGTAATATCAGGGGCCTGCATGCAGGAGAAGTCAGTTACAGCAGGGATATTATGGATGTAATATCAGGGGGCTGCAGACAGGAGGAGGAGGCAGTTACAGCAGGGGTATTATGGATGTAATATCAGGGGGTGCAGACAGGAGGCAGCTACAGCAGGGATATTATGGATGTAATATCAGGGGGCTGCAGACAGGAGGAGGAGGCAGTTACAGCAGGGGTATTATGGATGTAATATCAGGGGGCTGCAGACAGGAGGAGGAGGCAGTTAAAGCAGGGATATTATGGATGTAATATCAGGGGGCTGCAGACAGTAGGAGGAGGCAGTTACAGCAGGGGTATTATGGATGTTATATCAGGAGGAAGCAGTCAGGAGGAGGCAGTTACAGCAGGGATATTATGGATGTAATATCAGGGGGCTGCAGACAGGAGGAGGAGGAGGCAGTTACATCAGGGGTATTATGGATGTAATATCAGGGGGCTGCAGACAGGAGGAGGAGGCAGTTACAGCAGGGATATTATGGATGTAATATCAGGGGGCTGCAGACAGGAGGAGGAGGCAGTTACAGCAGGGATATTATGGATGTAATATCAGGGGGCTGCAGTCATGAGGAGGCAGCTACAGCAGGGATATTATGGATGTAATATCAGGGGCTGCAGACAGGAGGAGGAGGCAGTTACAGCAGGGATATTATGGATGTAATATCAGGGGGCTGCAGGCAGGAGGGTAAGAAACAGTTAAAGCAGGGATAATATGGATGTTATATCAGGGGGGCAGCAGGCAGGAGAAGGCAGTTACAGCAGGGATATTATGGATGTATTATCAGGGGGCTGCAGTCATGAGGAGGCAGTTACAGCAGGGGTATTATGGATGTAATATCAGGAGGCTGCAGGCAGGAGGGTAAGAGACAGTTAAAGCAGGGATAATATGGATGTGATATCAGGGGGCTGCAGACAGGAGGCAGTTACAGCAGGGATATTATGGATGTAATATCAGGGGCTGCAGACAGGAGGAGGCAGTTACAGCAGGGATATTATGGATGTGATATCAGGGGGCAGCAGGCAGGTGGAGTAATATCATTGTAATATCAGGGGGCTGCAGGCAGGAGGAGGAGGCAGTTACAGCAGGAATATTATGGATGTAATATCAGGGGGCTGCAGACAGGAGGAGGAGGCAGTTACAGCAGGGATATTATGGATGTAATATCAGGGAGCTGCAGGCAGAAGGAGGCAGTTACAGCAGGGATATTATGGATGTAATATCAGGGGGCTGCAGGCAGGAGGAGGAGGCAGTTACAGCAGGGATATTATGGATGTAATATCAGGGGGCTGCAGGCAGAAGGAGGCAGTTACAGCAGGGATATTATGGATGTGGTATCAAGGGGGCAGCAGGCAGGTTATCATTGTAATATCAGGGGGCTGCAGGGAGGAGGAGGAGGAGGCAGTTACAGCAGGGGTATTATGGATGTAATATCAGGGGGCTGCAGACAGGAGGAGGAGGCAGTTACAGCAGGGATATTATGGATGTAATATCAGGGAGCTGCAGGCAGAAGGAGGCAGTTACAGCAGGGATATTATGGATGTAATATCAGGGGGCTGCAGGCAGGAGGAGGAGGCAGTTACAGCAGGGATATTATGGATGTAATATCAGGGGGCTGCAGACAGGAGGAGGCAGCTACAGCAGGGATATTATGGATGTAATATCAGGGGGCTTCAGACAGGAGGAGGAGGCAGTTACAGCAGGGGTATTATGGATGTAATATCAGGGGGCTGCAGACAGGAGGAGGAGGCAGTTACAGCAGGGATATTATGGATGTAATATCAGGGGGCTGCAGATAGGAGGAGCCAGTTACAGCAGGGGTATTATGGATGTAATATCAGGGGGCTGCAGGCAGGAGGGTAAGAGACAGTTAAAGCAGGGATAATATGAATGTTATATCAGGGGGGCAGCAGGCAGGAGAAGGCAGTTACAGCAGGGGTATTATGGATGTAATATCAGGGGGCTGCAGTCATGAGGAGGCAGTTACAGCAGAGGTATTATGGATGTAATATCAGGAGGCTGCAGGCAGGAGGGTAAGAGACAGTTAAAGCAGGGATAATATGGATGTGATATCAGGGGGCAGCAGGCAGGTGGAGTAATATCATTGTAATATCAGGGGGCTGCAGGCAGGAGGCAGTTACAGCAGGGATATTATGGATGTAATATCAGGGGGCTGCAGGCAGGAGAAGTCAGTTACAGCATGGATATTATGGATGTGATATCAGAGGGCAGCAGGCAGGTGGGGTAATATCATTGTAATATCAGGGGGCTGCACACTCAAGCAGTGTAAAACACTCTCCTGATACAATTATAAGAAAACTCCAGAGGTTTATTTTGCACCAAAACACTAAAGAAGAAATATTTGCTCTTCCAACGTCCGAAGGGCGCAAACCGCCATGACGCCATGTGTGCCGCGTGCACACCGCAGGAAGCTCCACCCACAAGATCCATAGTTCACAGTACATGGCAACAGGAGAACCGTACACGTTCATGCATGACTGCCACGTGGGGCCAGGGGGCAGGCCAATGCAACACACGCGTGCTGAGGGCGGAGTCTCAGGATTCCATGTCTATTACCTAGTCTCCCTTTGGCTTGTCCGGAGTAACACATTTGTAAAGTAAACTATCCTTGTGGATTGTGAGAGGTGATTGGTGGTCCTCAGAGGCGTGGACAGAGTGGTCTATACATCTCAGCAGAGATTGGGGTGTCAGTACCGTCCTGCACGGTAGTCAGACGCTCCTCACAGACGTCCCAATCGCAGACTGCAGTGACTGGTCTTCCATTCACACCAGCAAATTAACGATCTCTTCATCAGATCCCATCCTGGTCAGTCCTGGTGAGACCTTCGCTCGTACTGGGAAAAGAAAAGAAATCGATAAATACTTCTCCCCGCAGCCATACCCACACGTCACACCCAATACAGCGGACACCTTGCAGTGCTGGAGGCTGATTGACTGACACAGGTCTCTACACTCTACTGCAGCCATACCCACACGTCACACCCAATACAGGGGGCACCATGCAGTGCTGGAAGCTGATTGGCTGACACAGGTCCCCACACTATACTGCAGCCATACCAACACGTCACACCCAATACAGGGGACACCATGCAGTGCTGGAAGCTGATTGGCTGACACAGGGAGTCCCTACACTCTACTGCAGCCATACCCACACGTCACACCCCAATACAGGGGACACCATGCAGTGCTGGAGGCTGATTGGCTGACACTGGTCCCTACACTCTACTGCAGCCATACCCACACGTCACACCCAATACAGGGGACACCATGCAGTGCTGGAGGCTGATTGGCTGACACAGGTCCCCACACTATACTGCAGCCATACCAACACGTCACACCCAATACAGGGGACACCATGCAGTGCTGGAAGCTGATTGGCTGACACAGGGAGTCCCTACACTCTACTGCAGCCATACCCACACGTCACACCCAATACAGCGGACACCTTGCAGTGCTGGAGGCTGATTGACTGACACAGGTCTCTACACTCTACTGCAGCCATACCCACACGTCACACCCAATACAGGGGGCACCATGCAGTGCTGGAGGCTGATTGGCTGACACAGGTCCCCACACTATACTGCAGCCATACCAACACGTCACACCCAATACAGGGGACACCATGCAGTGCTGGAAGCTGATTGGCTGACACAGGGAGTCCCTACACTCTACTGCAGCCATACCCACACGTCACACCCAATACAGGGGGCACCATGCAGTGCTGGAGGCTGATTGGCTGACACAGGTCCCTACACTATACTGCAGCCATACCAACACGTCACACCCAATACAGGGGACACCATGCAGTGCTGGAAGCTGATTGGCTGACACAGGTCCCTACACTCTACTGCAGCCATACCCACACGTCACACCCAATACAGGGGACACCATGCAGTGCTGGAGGCTGATTGGCTTACACTGGTCCCTACACTCTACTGCAGCCATACCAACACGTCACACCCAATACAGGGGACACCATGCAGTGCTGGAAGCTGATTGGCTGATGCTGACACTGGTCCCTACACTCTACTGCAGCCATACCCACACGTCACACCCAATACAGGGGACACCATGCAGTGCTAGAGGCTGATTGGCTGAAACAGGTTCCTACACTCTACTGCAGCCATACCCACACGTCACACCCAATACAGGGGACACCATGCAGTGCTGGAGGCTGATTGGCTGACACAGGGAGTCCCTACACTCTACTGCAGCCATACCAACACGTCACACCCAATATAGGGGACACCATGCAGTGCTGGAGGCTGATTGGCTGACACAGGTCCCTACACTATACTGCAGCCATACCAACACGTCACACCCAATACAGGGGACACCATGCAGTGCTGGAAGCTGATTGGCTGACACAGGTCCCTACACTCTACTGCAGCCATACCAACACGTCACACCCAATACAGGGGACACCATGCAGTGCTGGAAGCTGATTGGCTGACACAGGTCCGTACACTCTACTGCAGCCATACCCACACGTCACACCCAATACAGGGGACACCATGCAGTGCTGGAAGCTGATTGGCTGACACTGGGAGTCCCTACACTCTACTGCAGCCATACCAACACGTCACACCCAATACAGGGGAAACCATGCAGTGCTGGGGGCTGATTGGCTGACACTGGTCCCTACACTCTACTGCAGCCGTACCCACACGTCACACCCGATACAGGGGACACCATGCAGTGCTGGAAGCTGATTGTCTGACACAGGTCCCTACACTCTACTGCAGCCATACCAACACGTCACACCCAATACAGGGGACACCATGCAGTGCTGGGGGCTGATTGGCTGACACTGGGAGTCCCTACACTCTACTGCAGCCATACCCACACGTCACACCCAATACAGGGGACACCATGCAGTGCTGGAGGCTGATTGGCTGACACAGGTCCCTACACTCTACTGCAGCCATACCAACACGTCACACCCAATACAGGGGACACCATGCAGTGCTGGAGGCTGATTGGCTGACACAGGTTCCTACAATCTACTGCAGCCATACCCACACGTCACACCCAATACAGGGGACACCATGCAGTGCTAGAGGCTGATAGGCTGACACAGGGAGTCCCTACACTCTACTGCAGCCATACCAACACGTCACACCCAATACAGGGGACACCATGCAGTGCTGGAGGCTGATTGGCTGACACAGGTCCCTACACTCTACTGCAGCCATACCAACACGTCACACCCAATACAGGGGACACCATGCAGTGCTGGAAGCTGATTGGCTGACACAGGTCCCTACACTCTACTGCAGCCATATCTACACGTCACACCCAATACAGGGGACACCATGCAGTGCTGGAGGCTGATTGGCTGACACAGGTCCCTACACTCTACTGCAGCCATATCTACACGTCACACCCAATACAGGGGACACCATGCAGTGCTAGAGGCTGATAGGCTGACACAGGGAGTCCCTACACTCTACTGCAGCCATACCAACACGTCACACCCAATACAGGGGACACCATGCAGTGCTGGAAGCTGATTGGCTGACACTGGTCCCTACACTCTACTGCAGCCATACCAACACGTCACACCCAATACAGGGGACACCATGCAGTGCTGGAGGCTGATTGGCTGACACTGGTCCCTACACTCTACTGCAGCCATACCCACACGTCACACCCAATACAGGGGACACCATGCAGTGCTGGGGGCTGATTGGCTGACACAGGTCCCTACACTCTACTGCAGCCATACCAACACGTCACACCCAATACAGGGGGCACCGTGCAGTGCTGGAAGCTGATTGGCTGACACAGGTCCCTACACTCTACTGCAGCCATACCAACACGTCACACCCAATACAGGGGACACCATGCAGTACTGGAGGCTGATTGGCTGACACTGGTCCCTACACTCTACTGCAGCCATACCCACACGTCACACCCAATACAGGGGACACCATGCAGTGCTGGAAGCTGATTGGCTGACACTAGTCCCTACACTCTACTGCAGCCATACCCACACGTCACACCCAATACAGGGGACACCATGCAGTGCTGGAGGCTGATTGCCTGACACTGGTCCCTACACTCTACTGCAGCCATACCCACACGTCACACCCAATACAGGGGACACCATGCAGTGCTGGAGGCTGATTGTCTGACACAGGGAGTCCCTACACTCTACTGCAGCCATACCAACACGTCACACCCAATACAGGGGACACCATGCAGTGCTGGGGGCTGATTGGCTGACACAGGTCCCTACACTCTACTGCAGCCATACCAACACGTCACACCCAATACAGGGGACACCATGCAGTGCTGGAAGCTGATTGGCTGACACAGGTCCCTACACTCTACTGCAGCTATACCCACACGTCACACCCAATACAGGGGACACCATGCAGTGCTGGAAGCTGATTGGCTGACACAGGTCCCTACACTCTACTGCAGCCATAGCCACACGTCACACCCAATACAGAGACGCCATGCAGTGCTGGAGGCTGATTGGCTGACACAGGTCCCTACACTCTACTGCAGCCATACCCACACGTCACACCCAATACAGGGGACACCATGCAGTGCTGGAGGCTGATTGGCTGACACAGGGTGTCCCTACACTCTACTGCAGCCATACCAACACGTCACACCCAATACAGGGGACACCATGCAGTGCTGCAGGCTGATTGGCTGACACAGGCCCCTACACTCTACTGCAGCCATACCCACACGTCACACCCAATACAGGGGACACCATGCAGTGCTGGAGGCTGATTGGCTGACACAGGGAGTCCCTACACTCTACTGCAGCCATACCCACACGTCACACCCAATACAGGGGACACCATGCAGTGCTGGAAGCTGATTGGCTGACACAGGTCCCTACACTCTACTGCAGCCATACCAACACGTCACACCCAATACAGGGGACACCATGCAGTGCTGGAGGCTGATTGGCTGACACAGGTCCCTACACTATACTGCAGCCATACCAACACGTCACACCCAATACAGGGGACACCATGCAGTGCTGGAAGCTGATTGGCTGACACAGGTCCCTACACTCTACTGCAGCCATACCAACACGTCACACCCAATACAGGGGACACCATGCAGTGCTGGAGGCTGATTGGCTGACACTGGTCCCTACACTCTACTGCAGCCACACCAACACGTCACACCCAATACAGGGGGCACCATGCAGCGCTGGAGGCTGATTGGCTGACACAGGTCCCTACACTCTACTGCAGCCATACCCACACGTCACACCCAATACAGGGGACACCATGCAGTGCTGGCGGCTGATTGGCTGACACAGGTCCCTACACTTTACTGCAGCCATACCCACACGTCACACCCAATACAGGGGACACCATGCAGTGCTGGAGGCTGATTGGCTGACACAGGTCCCTACACTCTACTGCAGCCATACCAATACGCCACACCCAATACAGGGGACACCATGCAGTGCTGGAGGCTGATTGGCTGACACAGGTCCCTACACTCTACTGCAGCCATACCCACACATCACACCCAATACAGGGGACGCCATGCAGTGCTGGAGGCTGATTGGCTGACACAGGGAGTCCCTACACTCTACTGCAGCCATACCCACACGTCACACCCAATACAGGGGACACCATGCAGTGCTGGAAGCTGATTGGCTGACACTGGTCCCTACACTCTACTGCAGCCATACCAACACGTCACACCCAATACAGGGGACACCATGCAGTGCTGGAGGCTGATTGGCTGACACAGGGTGTCCCTACACTCTACTGTAGCCATACCCACACGTCACACCCAATACAGGGGACACCATGCAGTGCTGGAAGCTGATTGGCTGACACAGGTCCCTACACTCTACTGCAGCCATACCAACACGTCACATCCAATACAGGGGACACCATGCAGTGCTGGAGGCTGATTGGCTGACACAGGGAGTCCCTACACTCTACTGCAGCCATACCCACACGTCACACCCAATACAGGGGACACCATGCAGTGCTGGAAGCTGATTGGCTGACACAGGGTGTCCCTACACTCTACTGCAGCCATACCCACACGTCACACCCAATACAGGGGACACCATGCAGTGCTGGAAGCTGATTGGCTGCCACAGGTCCCTACACTCTACTGCAGCCATACCAACACGTTACACCCAATACAGGGGACACCATGCAGTGCTGGAGGCTGATTGGCTGACACAGGTCCCTACACTCTACTGCAGCCATACCCACACGTCACACCCAATAAAGGGGACACCATGCAGTGCTGGAGGCTGATTGGCTGACACAGGTTCCTACACTCTACTGCAGCCATACCCACACGTCACACCCAATACAGGGGACACCATGCAGTGCTGGAAGCTGATTGGCTGACACAGGGAGTCCCTACACTCTACTGCAGCCATACCCACACGTCACACCCAATACAGGGGACGCCATGCAGTGCTGGAAGCTGATTGGCTGACACAGGTCCCTACACTCTACTGCAGCCATACCCACACGTCACACCCAATACAGCGGACACCATGCAGTGCTGGAAGCTGATTGGCTGACACAGGTCCCTACACTCTACTGCAGCCATACCCACACGTCACACCCAATACAGGGGACACCATGCAGTGCTGGAGGCTGATTGGCTGACACTGGTCCCTACACTCTACTGCAGCCATACCCACACGTCACACCCAACACAGGGGACACCATGCAGTGCTGGAGGCTGATTGGCTGACACAGGTCCCTACACTTTACTGCAGCCATACCCACACGTCACACCCAATACAGGGGACACCATGCAGTGCTGGAGGCGGATTGGCTGACACAGGTCCCTACACTCTACTGCAGCCTTACCCACACGTCACACCCAATACAGGGGACACCATGCAGTGCTGGGGGCTGATTGGCTGACACAGGTCCCTACACTCTACTGCAGCCATACCCACACGTCACACCCAATACAGGGGACACCATGCAGTGCTGGAGGCTGATTGGCTGACACTGGTCCCTACACTCTACTGCAGCAGTACCCACACGTCACACCCGATACAGGGGACACCATGCAGTGCTGGAAGCTGATTGGCTGACACAGGGAGTCCCTACACTCTACTGCAGCCATACCCACACGTCACACCCAATACAGGGGACACCATGCAGTGCTGGAGGCTGATTGGCTGACACAGGTCCCTACACTCTACTGCAGCCATACCCACACGTCACACCCAATACAGGGGACACCATGCAGTGCTGGAAGCTGATTGGCTGACACAGGTCCCTACACTCTACTGCAGCCATACCAACACGTCACACCCAATACAGGGGACACCATGCAGTGCTGGAGGCTGATTGGCTGACACAGGTCCCTACACTCTACTGCAGCCATACCCACACGTCACACCCAATACAGGGGACACCATGCAGTGCTGGAGGCTGATTGGCTGACAGTGGGAGTCCCTACACTCTACTGCAGCCATACCCACACGTCACACCCAATACACGGGACACCATGCAGTGCTGGAGGCTGATTGGCTGACACTGGTCCCTACACTCTACTGCAGCCATACCCACACGTCACACCCAATACAGGGGACACCATGCAGTGCTGGAAGCTGATTGGCTGACACAGGGTGTCCCTACACTCTACTGCAGCCATACCAACACATCACACCCAATACAGGGGACACCATGCAGTGCTGGAGGCTGATTGGCTGACACTGGTCCCTACACTCTACTACAGCCATAACCACACGTCACACCCAATACAGGGGACACCATGCAGTGCTGGAGGCTGATTGTCTGACACTGGTCCCTACACTCTACTGCAGCCATACCCACACGTCACACCCAATACAGGGGACACCATGCAGTGCTGGAAGCTGATTGGCTGACACAGGTCCCTACACTCTACTGCAGCCATACCAACACGTCACACCCAATACAGGGGACACCATGCAGTGCTGGAGGCTGATTGGCTGACACAGGGAGTCCCTACACTCTACTGCAGCCATACCCACACGTCACACCCCAATACAGGGGACACCATGCAGTGCTGGAGGCTGATTGGCTGACACAGGTCCCTACACTCTACTGCAGCCATACCCACACGTCACACCCAATACAGGGGACACCATGCAGTGCTGGAGGCTGATTGGCTGACACTGGGAGTCCCTACACTCTACTGCAGCCATACCCACACGTCACACCCAATACAGGGGACACCATGCAGTGCTGGAGGCTGATTGGCTGACACTGGTCCCTACACTCTACTGCAGCCATACCCACACGTCACACCCAATACAGGGGACACCATGCAGTGCTGGAAGCTGATTGGCTGACACAGGTCCCTACACTCTACTGCAACCATACCCACACGTCACACCCAATACAGGTGACACCATGCAGTGCTGGAGGCTGATTGGCTGACACAGGGAGTCCCTACACTCTACTGCAGCCATACCCACACGTCACACCCAATACAGGGGACACCATGCAGTGCTGGAAGCTGATCGGTTGACACAGGTCCCTACACTATACTGCAGCCATACCAACACGTCACACCCAATACAGGGGACACCATGCAGTGCTGGAAGCTGATTGGCTGACACAGGTCCCTACACTCTACTGCAGCCATACCCACACGTCACACCCAATACAGGGGACACCATGCAGTGCTGGAAGCTGATTGGTTGACACAGGTCCCTACACTATACTGCAGCCATAGCAACACGTCACACCCAATACAGGGGACACCATGCAGTGCTGGAAGCTGATTGGCTGACACAGGTCCCTACACTCTACTGCAGCCATACCAACACGTCACACCCAATACAGGGGACACCATGCAGTGCTGGAGGCTGATTGGCTGACACAGGGAGTCCCTACACTCTACTGCAGCCATACCAACACGTCACACCCAATACAGGGGACACCATGCAGTGCTGGAGGCTGATTGGCTGACACAGGGAGTCCCTACACTCTACTGCAGCCATACCAACACGTCACACCCAATACAGGGGACACCATGCAGTGCTGGAGGCTGATTGGCTGACACAGGTCCCTACACTCTACTGCAGCCATACCCACACGTCACACCCAATACAGGGGACACCATGCAGTGCTGGAGGCTGATTGGCTGACACAGGGAGTCCCTACACTCTACTGCAGCCATACCCACACGTCACACCCAATACAGGGGACACCATGCAGTGCTGCAGGCTGATTGGCTGACACAGGTCCCTACACTCTACTGCAGCCATACCCACACGTCACACCCAATACAGGGGACACCATGCAGTGCTGGAGGCTGATTGGCTGACACAGGGAGTCCCTACACTCTACTGCAGCCATACCAACACATCACACCCAATACAGGGGACACCATGCAGTGCTGGAGGCTGATTGGCTGACACTGGTCCCTACACTCTACTACAGCCATAACCACACGTCACACCCAATACAGGGGACACCATGCAGTGCTGGAGGCTGATTGTCTGACACTGGTCCCTACACTCTACTGCAGCCATACCCACACGTCACACCCAATACAGGGGACACCATGCAGTGCTGGAAGCTGATTGGCTGACACAGGTCCCTACACTCTACTGCAGCCATACCAACACGTCACACCCAATACAGGGGACACCATGCAGTGCTGGAGGCTGATTGGCTGACACAGGGAGTCCCTACACTCTACTGCAGCCATACCCACACGTCACACCCAATACAGGGGACACCATGCAGTGCTGGAGGCTGATTGGCTGACACAGGGAGTCCCTACACTCTACTGCAGCCATACCCACACGTCACACCCCAATACAGGGGACACCATGCAGTGCTGGAGGCTGATTGGCTGACACTGGTCCCTACACTCTACTGCAGCCATACCAACACGTCACACCCAATACAGGGGACACCATGCAGTGCTGGAGGCTGATTGGCTGACACAGGGAGTCCCTACACTCTACTGCAGCCATACCCACACGTCACACCCAATACAGGGGACACCATGCAGTGCTGGAGGCTGATTGGCTGACACAGGGAGTCCCTACACTCTACTGCAGCCATACCAACACGTCACACCCAATACAGGGGACACCATGCAGTGCTGGAGGCTGATTGGCTGACACAGGGAGTCCCTACACTCTACTGCAGCCATACCAACACGTCACACCCAATACAGGGGACACCATGCAGTGCTGGAGGCTGATTGGCTGACACAGGTCCCTACACTCTACTGCAGCCATACCCACACGTCACACCCAGTACAGGGGACACCATGCAGTGCTGGAGGCTGATTGGCTGACACAGGTCCCTACACTCTACTGCAGCCATACCCACACGTCACACCCAATACAGGGGACACCATGCAGTGCTGGAGGCTGATTGGCTGACACTGGTCCCTACACTCTACTGCAGCCATACCAACACGTCACACCCAATACAGGGGGCACCATGCAGTGCTGGAGGCTGATTGGCTGACACTGGTCCCTACACTCTACTGCAGCCATACCCACACGTCACACCCAATACAGGGGACACCATGCAGTGCTGGAGGCTGATTGGCTGACACAGGGTGTCCCTACACTCTACTGCAGCCATACCCACACGTCACACCCAATACAGGGGACACCATGCAGTGCTGGAGGCTGATTGTCTGACACAGGTCCCTACACTCTACTGCAGCCATACCCACACGTCACACCCGATACAGGGGACACCATGCAGTGCTGGAAGCTGATAGGCTGACACAGGGAGTCCCTACACTCTGCTGCAGCCATACCCACACGTCACACCCAATACAGGGGACACCATGCAGTGCTGGAAGCTGATTGGCTGACACTGGTCCCTACACTCTACTACAGCCATACCCACACGACACACCCAATACAGGGGACACCATGCAGTGCTGGAGGCTGATTGGCTGACACAGGGAGACCCTACACTCTACTACAGCCATACCCACACGTCACACCCAATACAGGGGACACCATGCAGTGCTGGAGGCTGATTGGCTGACACAGGGAGTCCCTACACTCTACTGCAGCCATACCAACACGTCACACCCAATACAGGGGACACCATGCAGTGCTAGAGGCTGATTGGCTGACACAGGGAGTCCCTACACTCTACTGCAGCCATACCAACACGTCACACCCAATACAGGGGACACCATGCAGCGCTGGAAGCTGATTGGCTGACACTGGTCCCTACACTCTACTGCAGCCATGCCCACACGTCACACCCAATACAGGGGACACCATGCAGTGCTGGAAGCTGATTGGCTGACACAGGTCCCTACACTCTACTGCAACCATACCCACACGTCACACCCAATACAGGGGACACCATGCAGTGCTGGAAGCTGATTGGCTGACACAGGTCCCTACACTCTACTGCAGCCATACCCACACGTCACACCCAATACAGGGGACACCATGCAGTGCTGGAGGCTGATTGGCTGACACTGGTCCCTACACTCTACTGCAGTCATACCAACACGTCACACCCAATACAGGGGACACCATGCAGTGCTGGAGGCTGATTGGCTGACAC